>NC_068981.1:127040785-127044870 GCF_001194135.2 Octopus bimaculoides
CGGAGGCGCAATGGCCCAGTGGTTAGGGCAGTGGACTCACGGTTTCGATTCCCAGACCGGGCATTGTGAGTGTTTATTGAGAGAAAACACCTAAAGCTCCACGAGGCTCCAGCAGGGGATGGTGGCGAACCCTGCTGTACAACTTTCTCTCACTCTTACTTCCTGTTTCTGTTGTGCCTGTAATTCAAAGGATCAGTCTTGTCACACTGTGTCACGCTGAATATCTCCGAGAACTACGTTAAGGGTACACATGTCTGTGGAGTGCTCAGCCACTTGCATGTTAATTTCACAAGCAGGCTGTTCCGTTGATCGGATCGACTGGAACCCACAACATCGTAAGCGACGGAGTGCCAACAAACACTGTATACCATTCAGTACAACCAATAAAATTTATAGAGTGAAGACACACAAGGGTACATCCATACAATTGCTCAATCTGCTAAAAGTAACAGCCAAACTACCTTCAAATCACAATATACCAACTTACAAAAGGAAGAACAGATTAGACAATGTAATCCCTGATATACAAAAAGTTGCCATGATATATGGAAGAAATGTTTTTCAACATGAGTCTGCTTGGTCAGGTTTTGACCAGAAGGATCAGCAGTAATCTTTAGGTTTTAAAAGCACCATTCAAGCGTTGGACCTCATGGAGGCAGTGACAGGTGATCAAGACCTTTAGCAATATATCAAGCTTATGTAGATCTGTCAAGCCAAGTGATATCGTAGTCATGGTCGATGCTGGTGTCATGCCAGTGGTACGTAAAAAGCACCTACAACACTCTTGGAGTGGTTGGCATTAGGAAAGGCATCTGGCCGTAGAAACCTTGCCAATTCAGATTGGAGCCTGTGCAGCTCCCTGGCTTACCAGTTTCCAGTCAAACTGTCCAAACTATGCTGGCATGGAAAACAGATATTAAATGATGATGATGATATATCTAGAAGTGGGTGGAGCTGAATTATCAATTTAAGACAGAAAAAGATTTATGAAAACACTTCAAGAATACCTTTTTTCTTTTATTATTAAATGTACAAGACCTTTGTGAAATGTGGCTACAGAAAAGACAAAGACTTTTTCACTTATAGTGATAGCAACTGAACTCTCAATGAATATATACTTGCTAAAATCCCCTATATTGTGTCCAAGAAGAATTTTCTAGTAGTGGTGACCACAATAGATACAACCTAATCTTTCGTTCAATTTTAGGTTCATAAATTTAAAGCACTGCTCAATCAAAATCTTATTTTCCCCTTGTAAACCTTATATCAGATACAAAGGGATCTTCCAGTTTAAAGGGATCTAGAATGAAGCTACTCTTCACAAGTACACATATTGTTGATAAGGGTAGAGGAAAACCAAAGTGGTAGTTTATACAAATGCCAAATCAGAGATAAGATGCTATATGATCGAAGCACTACAAACAATATCTTACTGAACCAGTGGGCCTAATTTATCATCATTTAGCATGTTTTTCGATGCTTGCACAGATCTTCTCAACAGTGTTTTTTCCCTTGTTGTAGCTTTGTCATCTTCAGATTTAGCATCCCTAAGAATTCTTCACACCTTACTTTTCCACAGGTTTCTTTAACTTAGCACTTCTTTTCCTAACATTCACCCTCCATATGTATCACATGTTCACACCAGTGCAGTCTTCTCTCTAGCATGCAACAACTGATTCTTCTTGTTGCAAACTTCTCTTTTAGTTCATGTGATCATTCATACATGCAGATTAATATATCCAGCAGAGTCTACTTGCTCTATTCATATTCACATCTTTTGCATTCAGTGCTCATGATTCACTATTATACAAAATCACATTTTGTACACAAGTAACATATAATCTGCCCTTCACTTTTTTATATTTCATTTTTACTCTGGCTACTATGCTCTCTCCCCCTCTCTTCTATATATATCATCATCATCATTGTTGTTTAACGTCCGCTTTCCATGCTAGCATGGGTTGGACGATTTGACTGAGGACTGGTGAAACCAGATGGCTACACCAGGCTCCAATCTGATTTGGCAGAGTTTCTACAGCTGGATGCCCTTCCTAACGCCAACCACTCCGAGAGTGTAGTGGGTGCTTTTACGTGCCACCGGCACAAAGGCCAGTCAGGCAGTACTGGCAACGGCCACACTCAAAATGGTGTATTTTACATGCCACCTGCACAGGAGCCAGTCCAGTGGCACTGGCAACGATCTCGCTCGAATGTCTTTACACGTGCAACCGGCACAAGTGCCAGGAAGGCGACACTGGGCACAGGTGCCATCACAATTTCGCTTTCGCTAGCCCCAACAGGTCTTTGCAAGCCGAGTTTCGTGTCCAAAGAAGGAGACAACGTTGGCATGGGTCGAATTTAGTTTGATTTCGATTTCACTTGCCTTAACAGGTCTTCGCAAGCGAAATTTAGTGTCCAATGAAGGAAGGTACGCATACACACACTTCATCAAATGTCTAGGGTTTTTTTCCACACTAGCACAGGTTTGAACAGATTTATTTGGGCATAGGACTGTATGGCCAAATTCTCTTCTCATTGCCAGGCCACAACCCTTGAGGTGAAAATAGTAGAACTAGTAAAACAATAAAAGTATCTCCTATATGATGTCCTTGGTCATCAATGACAAACAAACATTATATTATTATTATCATATGGTGGTTTAGCTGGCAGAATCATTAGCATGCCATGCAAAATGCTTAGCAGCATTTAATCTGTCTTTACATTCATTCTGAGTTCAAATTCCACTGAGGTTGACTTTGCCTTTCATCCTTTCGGGGTTGATAAAATAACTCACTGTACTAAGTGACCTCAGTTACATACTGAAGTCACTGAGTACTAGGTTGATGTAATCGACTTCCCCATCCCCGAAATTGCTGGCCTTGGGGCAAAATTCGAAACCATTATTATTATCATTAATATATGCACACATATGTATAAAAAATGTATCACTTAACATAAATTAATTATGAATAGTGACATAGAGTTAGATTAATGAATTCATGAATTCTGAGACAAATGACAATCAGGAAAAGGAAGGTTGCTAATTAACTACTGTCAAAACTTTGGGTATGCAAGAGATAATATGGGAGCACCAGCAGGTCTTTGTAGTAGATGTAGTGATTAGCAGTAACAGTGTCCTTGAAATGAATTCTTTTAAGTGTATGGAAAGACCCTTAAAACAGAAATTAATAGCATCAGTGATCTAATCAGCAGAGGAGGGATGGATGTTCTGAAAGCAAAATAACGAAAGTAAGAACAGAGCAGAAAAACTTCAAGAACCTATTACTTATGCTGACAACAAAAGGAATCTCATCTGAGTAAAAATGCAGATTTTATGATACTTAACTTTTATTTGTTTCAGTCATTAGACTGTGGCCATGCTGGGGCATTGCCTTGAAGAATTTTAGTTGAATAAATCGACCCCAGTACTTATTTTTTTGTAAAGCCTGGTACTTTTTATATCAATTTCTTTTGCTGGACTGCTAAGTTACAGGGACAATCACATCAATACCAGTTATAAAGTGGTGGTAAGTGACAGACACAAAGACACTAAGAACTTTCGAGCGAGATCGTTGCCAGTGCTCCTGAAATGGCTCTTGTGCAGGTGGCACATAAAATACACCATTTTGAGCACGGCCGTTGCCAGTACCGCCTGACTGGCCTTCGTGCCGGTGGTCCGTAAAAGCACCCACTACACTCTCAGAGTGGTTGGCGTTAGGAAGGGCATCCAGCTGTAGAAACTCTGCCAAATCAGATTGGAGCCTGGTGTAGCCATCTGGTTTCACCAGTCCTCAGTCAAATTGTCCAACCCATGCTAGCATGGAAAGCGGATGTTAAACGACGATGATGATGATATATATAAAGTAAATATATATACCGAAGTAAGCACATAAATGTGAAACAAGGTGGGGAAAAAATAGTACTCGAATACTATTTCACGTTCCCATTCGTCAGACAGACAAACAGGAATATGAAACTCTGAGTAGCAGTTTTTTGTGATATTCTTGCAGCTTTAATAATAATAAAGTGTGTATATACATATATATATATATATATATATATATATATATATATATATATATATA
>NC_068981.1:127044880-127056754 GCF_001194135.2 Octopus bimaculoides
TGAGTTTCTGTCTACCAAATCCACTCACAAGGCTTTGGTCAGCCTGAGACTATAGTAGAAGACACTTGCCCAAAGTTCCATGCAGTGGGACTGAACGCAGAATCATGTGGTTGAGAAGCCAACTTCTTACCATGCAGCTACACCTAGTGCATGGTAGTGAAACATGGATATTGGATGCATAATGCTGATGTACATGAACAAACAGCACAAATAAGTTGATAATAAAAACTGAGTATATGAGAAATCAGCTATAGTGTGCAAAAGAAAAGACAGAGCTAGTATGGAGACATGATGCATATGGTTAATGACAGTTGGTAAAAAAGTGCCAAGTGGTCCCAATGGAAGGAATATGTGATAAAGAAACATTGAGAAAGATGTAGGAAGTAGTGAAGTTGATGTCAGAATGTTGAAGGTTGCAAAGGTGACAAGGTACCATAAATAGCAAGAAGCTGCACTGGAGAAGACCAAATCCAAGCATGGCAAAATAGATGTAAAATGATAATGACTATCAGTTTTATATTTATTTTTCTAATGCCTGCATGGATTGGCTAGGTTTAGGAGAAAGCATTCAACCACATATCTTAATCTTCCATGATGACTGATATGCATAATGAGAAATAAGTTCAGTAAATATCAAACTTCAAAAGTCACTTCACTAATCTCATTTAAAATAAACATTAATGAACCAACATTTGAGCCTTTATGTGGTCATTTAAATGGCTAGACATAGCAGCAAAATCTTCAAGTTACACTATATCAGCTTGAAAAAGAACCACATTGGATAATGGTGTTGTAGATTATGCAATGCTCAAAAGAACAGACAAAATGGTAATACCTGAAACGTTTTGGATTATGAGTCTGTACAGTGACAGTTGACCTGAGATTAAACAACAAACGTCTACTTCACAGACAACATATAAGCAATCAGGTATTTATGTTGTTTTTGTAACTTCCTGTTTTCAATTTAAGTAAAAAAAACGAAACTTGATAGAATGTCATTTATAATACAGGAAGTGGCAGAAAAAAATTCCCATATTTTATTTGGTCATCGGTGTGTGGCACTAATGCTGCTCCAGCATGACCGCAGCCACTTGGCTGAAACCCATAAATAAATAAATAAATATAGCTAATGTTTTTATCACTTTCCTTTTTTATTCCCCCACCCCACCAGCTATCCTCATGGTTTGGATTGATGCACACCATGCATTAACTGTTGAAATGTTTATCAAGAACAGGGAATCTGTAATTGCAACACAGATTTTTTCATATTCATTTTGGGTTAAATCAAAATGATGTTGCTCCAGACTGAAAATCTATATTGCTATGGACTGAAAAATTCAGAGTTGCAGATTTAGGGCTAAAAAAAAAAAAAAAATTCTGGTAGACCTTAAGAGTGTTCAAACTCCAGTAAATATCCAACCTGTGAGATAGACAGTTTTGTAATCTCCTAAATGTTCAATACATAACCAACCTCTGCTTTGGGATTATCTGATTAAACTGTCTAGAGAATTTTACACACTGATCTTAGGTTCCATACAAAATGATGGTGGTTTAGAAACTTCATGAACATGAGAGAACAACTGCAGGGTATGCTGCAAGGATATCCATCACAATGTTCCTGTAGATGTTCTCTTAAGCAATGAAGCCCGGTTTCATCTGTCTGATTTTGTCAATAAGTAGAATCTTCACTACTGAGCAAAAAGACAATCCTGATGTCTCATAAAAGAGCTCTACACAATAAACAAGTTACTGTGAAATGATTTGTAGTAAATTTTGGTGTTTGGAACCTCACATTTTTGACGAGGCCAAGCAATTACAGTAACATCCAAACAACACATGGAAATGTTCCTTTACTTTCTGGAATCAAACCTCACATTCCTTAGAAACTTGCATGTAGCATCAACAGGATGGAGCCAACAGCAGTGTATCACAATAGAGGCCACCATTTGGAAGATATTTCCGAAACCAAATGAAACAAACTGTATCCCTTCATGTTAATAAAATATTTTTTTGATAACATTTACCTAGGCATTTTTGTTAACCTGTAAAATGTATTTTTCTCTCTTTTTTGCCTTACCCTGTATTAGGAAATCAAGATTTTTTCAAGCAACCAGAAATCGATCACTTAGAGTAATAGAAGCATTTTATTATTCTAAAACAATCCAATTTTTCAAGTGGTGTTATCTGGAATATTATATATATATATATACTCTGAAGTATTGAGGATTACTTTTAAAGGAAATTATTTAATAAATGGCTCTCAAACAGGGAGTCATGAAAGAAATTTAATTTTATAGTTTCAATGATTATCCAAAAGTTAATAAGCAAACCGATGGCCAAAGAGTGAGGTTCAAATCGGAAGTTAGCCACAGCCAATTTAACAAAACGATAGCTTGTTATAAATTAGTCGTACGTAACACTAACTTAGATTATGTTTCAAATAACTAATATACTGAAATTATATTTCTTTTATTTGAATTCGATTACTATAAATAAGCAGAATTTCTTATGAAAACTACAGGTCACGGTTTTCGCTTTAACTACTACAATAGCTTTTGAAGCTTGCATCATAGATATAGTAAAGCTTTCTTGAAACTTCACACAGATTTATATATGTCAGTAATTATGATCATCATCATCACCATCTTAGTCGTAAGTTCTGTATATGTAGACAGGTTCCTTGAGCAAAGAATACGCAATAGAATTTCGTTCACCGACTACAGTCATCTCATATTACCAACGTCGCTAACACCCTTGAGAAATAGATGAACATCACAACTTTCCATCTGCTAGAAATAGCAAAATACCGTCATACTATAATACCTCCACGGTCTTAAATATAGAAAAGAAAACACATTGAGCAATGTCGTATAGACAAGACAGTCACGGCTAGAATACTTTTGATCATAAGTCTGACCGGATCTAAACAACCATCATTAGTCATTTTTCACTTTCCTTTGTGTAGTCGCACATCAGACTGAGTTTTATGTTAATGTTTAATATATACAAAGAACATCGAAAAATAAATCCGAATTTGTCAAGGGCCGAAATAACAATTAATAAATAATAGTTTTTTGCAGAGACGCGATGCTTCTGAGTTTTCATTTGTGGGGATAAAATGCAAGGATTGTGACGTTTATGGTTTTCCCAAGGGCAACAGCGAGGGAAGCGAAGCGAAAAGATATGAATTAAAAATACTAACTACACACACGCAGTCTACAAGGAAAAACGATCTAATTTAGAATAGTATTGTCTGAGCAAGTGACCACGAGATAGAATATAGCTACTCCAGCCAAGCTGCATTCTAATGTCAATATTTGGTTGTGGGGAGGTATTCAGAAAAGGGTATGTTGCACAGAGTGCGCCACTTCGATCGCTATAATAGTAGAATTGAGGTTTTCGCTGTTCTTATATCTCGAATTAGCATCGATTTATTAAGGGGGAACAGTAACAAAAAATATCTAAAAATTGGATATCAAAATAATACACACACCCACATATATATATATATATATTATACAACATACACACGCATCGCTTCATTTCTTTCTTCACACACATACATATATATCTATATTTATATATCTATATATATATATATATATATATATATATATATATATATAGTCTGACGCTATACCCTACTCTACCACTATTTCGAGTGGGACACATAAAATCGCAGGACTTGAATGCTATCTGTTAATATTGTGATGCTTAACTAACTCGCTACACACCCACATGTTTGTAATATACTTCAATGTGCAAAAAGAAAATGAGGCTTTTTTTAAAAAATAGAACCATTGCGATCTGGCGAGCTTAGAAAAGATTTTCAGTAAAACAGTTTCTATTCAAAAGCAACACGATGATAAATTTGCTTAAATTACCGACGATAGAAATATTATCGATATTTGAAATGTATAAAAAAGCGTATTTAATAAAAAGTTTCGAGATGGAAATGCGACACAATTGTCAAAATGTCAACAAAAATAAAACAACGAAGTATAATCTAAAATAACCTAAACAATAGTAAATATAAGTTCACCATGAAAAAAGCACATAAAAAGCATTAATAGCGAATAGCTTTAGCGATATATTGAAAATCACGAATGAAATATCTGAGCAGCTGTATAGAGTTAGTTCTAAAATAAATGGGGAAGCCATCGTGAGCAGGAGGAAAGACTCACCTATGGCATCTGTCAATGAATAGGAGAAATACTTCTTCACTTTACATGAAAACATGCTACTTCCCGCCATTACAAGGCACGTCGCTGTGTATGACAGTGCGCAGGCGCAGTACTAATACTAGTAACGTCACTTCCTATCAGTGACTTAAACTTCACTTTTCCATGGCAACTGTTCTCGAGAGATAAATAAGTTAACGTTTAACAATTCTTTCTTCTATAGGCACAAGGCCGGGAATTTTGGAGGGAGTGGGGATAGTCGATCACAGCGAACCCCAGTGCTAAATTGGTATTTATTTTATCGTCCCTGAAAGAATGAAAGGCAAAGTCAACTGCGGCGGAATTTGAACTCCGAACATAAACAAAAATTTGCCTCTTAGCATTTAACGATTCTGTACGTTTTGTCATTGGAATAGTGTTCTCCTTTATAATCATTTTACTTCACTAAAAGAGAGAGAGACAGAAAAAAAAAGCTAACTCAGAGGAGAAAGACCTCAGCTGATCTAAGAAAAAGTCTCAATGGGTAGTTGTCGAACTGAAGATTGATTTGATAAATATTGTCTTTTAGCCATATAATAATAATAAGCAAGCACTAAAAAACTAGAGTTGAAAATATTAGTTAGTGAAAGCAAAAGTAATGAAGTATTCTCATGGTAATAATTAATTTTTAGCATAGTAGGGGAAAGGAAAAGTCGATTGAGATCGCCAGCGGATCCTGGCGTGTGGCAAAACATGACGAAGATAGGGAACTACTGTGTTTACAAATTAGTATTCCAGTTAGCTGTGATCTAAAACAGTCTAGTGCGACCTGCTGTACTTTCTGAATTACATGCCTAACGAAAATTAACCTTGAATTTTTTTTTAGTAGTGCAACATGTCTCGTGCTCCGCTCCTTGAAAAAGGTTGCTCATGCCTGATCGAAAGCATTCCAGCAGGGCTATCTAGGACTGCATTATTCAATGGGTTATTTTCTTATTTTTAAGACAGTATTGTGTGATTTGAAGGAAATGTAACTACAGGTCCAACAACAGAGTACCTTGTCCGAGTTGGCATCACATGTTTCGGTTGGTTTTAAGTAAAGCAACATTGGAACACATTGAAATATCTCACGCACACGAGGTGAACAAACGAAAGTAGCATTCTATTCGTTTAGTTGGAGTTGTGTATTTAACGGGTTAACTCTACTCCAATTCACTCAAGTTTCATGGATGCATACACCCCACCCCATCTCGCTTGTTCTCTCTCTCTCTCTCTCACACACACACACATCACTATTGTGTAGACTGTTGAATGTAAGCATATATCGCTGGTTACAATGCGCTTCTTCGTGTTGTAGCCCTAATTGATGCCACCCCGCATGCAGGCGAGCCAACATTCGCTCTGAGTGAATTGGAGTGTTTTGCTGAAGAATAAACGCACAATCAAAACCACGATCTTGCCAATGTGACTGCAACTTTCTTAGGGATGGAGGAAATCAATAGCTACAAGCAAATAGTATTGAATGATCGTACAGTTTGTGCATCCAAACGTGTGTGTGTGTGCATATATATATATATATATATATATATATATATATGTGTGTGTGTGTGTGTGTATACACGCGCGCACATACATATAATGGAGGGTGTGAGCTGGATGGGGCGGGGAATAATGCTTATACTGGACCCACTGCACTTTGGTGTATTTAAAAATAAAATATCTTCCTCCATAGAATGAGCTATTGTGAGCGTGAAAAAAAACCAAAATCAATTTAGCAAAATAACTGTGGCATATGTTAAATTCTTGAATGATCCACACTAGTTGGAACCACGAACCAATGAGGGAGTTTCTATGTGGTCGCAGTCTGCTAAAAATAGCAGTCAAATCTCTCAAAGCATTTTCTAACGTCCTTAAAAATAACAAGATTGTATTTTGTAACATAATCTGAGACAAACAACGTCTGAAAGAACTGGAAGGTCATTGCTAGAAAGTATTCGATCATAGGCTTGCTTGATTAAGGTTGATCGGGAGCAAAAACAATTCGTTGGAACAGGCCTCGAATTCCAATTTGAATCACTGTTTACTTCGTTCATGAATTAAGAAGCGGTGTTGATGTCGCAGATTTCTTCAAACACGTCTGTTCGTCGTCTTATCTAAGTAATATATCTAGGGCTTCGCACTATCGTAAAAACAGTTTTTAAAACAATGGGGGGGGGGGAATAATATTGACAATAATGTCTTTAGGTTACAAATCCATGCGATAGAGGAGTAAAACCGTATGACATTAATGCCTTTCTCAGTACCACAAATGGTTAAAATGCAGTGAAATAGATTTGAGGCAGCGCGCCAAGCTGCCATAACAAGAAGAAAAGGAAAAAGAGATCATCACAATGATTGATGTATGTAAATAATGCGCTTTCCCTAATTAAGATGTTGGCGCACCAATGAAGACTGGTTTTTCATATACTGATTCAAGGGAGAATATACACTGGAGTAATTTCCCGTGGCTTCTCCAGGCCCAAGGTAGGATTTCGAAGTTCAGCGCTGCAAGAAACACATGTTATTCATATACATTGTTCCTCTGCACGACAAATTACAGAGCACAATGGGTGCTACAAGTGTGTTAATCCCTTGGACACCGAAATTTGCAATACTAAATACCACCGGCAACAGAAAATGTGAAATAATTATAGTAATAATTAAACTGTTTTGACACGAGTGCTTGTTTATTATTACATAACACTTCTAATTTTATATTTCTTTTTTTGTCAGGAATCTAACGCGAAAAGACAATTTTTTCGGACAACATCAAGCGGTTTCTTCAGTAGAATCCAAGATAGCTTTCACTTACCTTCTTATATGTTAATTTCAGCATATAGTAAATAGGTTGTGTGAAAATGTTTTACTCGAGGTTTTTTTCTTTCGTAAATTAATACATCATCCGATTAACAAAAAGCGACTAAATCTATATACATTAAAAAAAAAGTAATAATTTTTAAAAAACGGCCGATCGGCCATCTAACAACTTAAGTACTATTTCTTTACAAACTTGAAATAATTGTACGAAAGACAACTCTGCTATTAGTCAATTTCTAATCTAATCAAATCGGTCTACACGTTCAAAGCTTTGGTACAAAGGTGAAAATATTAACGGTGATTACTATAGAAAACTGTCGATGTTTAGGCACCAAATTAAGGATTTTTTGAAATATTTTATTTAGGAAAAAGTAACAAATTTAGGGGAAGGGATATAGTTGATAAGATTACAACTTAGTTGCTCGCCCTTGAAGTTGGTCCTGGCAAGATTTGAACTCAGAAAGCAAAGTATTGTTTCAAGTGTTTATTGTTAGTTGGAAATTAAAGGAGACAACAAGGTTATATTGGAGGAGCTGGACGACAGTCACCCTCCAGCTCCACCATTCTCCTCCCAAATTTGTTGCCTCATAACTTCCAGAAAAATGGATATTTTATAACAAAATTTTCTATGAATACGCTTCAGGTGGTGTAGATTCTGATTATATCGGAATTTTTTTTTTATGAAAAAATAAAGTTTTCCGACGGTGGGGCGAGAAGTTTCAGAAAATTCGCACGAGACTGCTTTCTTTACTCAACTGTCAGAAAATTGGGTAATTTTTTTTTTTTTTTTTTTTTTGTAATCACCTTTCAGAGTATGTAGATTACGTTTACATCGGAATTTAATATGAAAAACAAAGAAAATTGGTGGGTTCGTACGCATACATACTAACACACGTCACAAAGTGAAACTTGAAATTCTGGAAAGATCAAATTCTGATATAATCGTAATTTACACACTATGAGAAGTATTTGGTGAAAATTTCATTAAAAACTATCCATTTTTTGGGGCTGAAAGTTGTGAGGAAAATTGTGTAGATTTTGTGAATCGTGTGAATTTTCTGAAACTCCTCACCCCACCGTCAGAAAAAATTTTCTCACAACTCATATGAATTTCCCGAAGCTCCTCTTCCCACTCACCAAAAAATGTTTTCACAACAAATTCCGATAGAATCAGAATCTACACCATCTGAAGCGTATTTGTAGAAAATTTCATTTAAAAATATCCATTTCTCTGAAAGTTATGAGGAAATAAAGTCGGGCGAGGGGGGAACGTTTGTGTAGGATTGCCAAAATGTGAATATCACTTCATAAATTGAATTAATGAAATTATTTTAGTTCCAACTTGGGTAGACAAGTTTTGAATAATGTGGTGTGTATCATCATCATCATCAGATTGATATACACACGTGTACACATAAACACATACATATGTGGTCTGTACTCCACTGTTTTGGTTTCCCCGATCACTTTGATGACATCATTACTGCACTCCATGATGGACATGGTAGGACATGTCTGCACACAGAATGCACTCTCAAGCATTCCCCATCTTCATAGACCTGAAACAAGGATGCCTCCTGGCTCCAACTCTGTTCTCCATCTACCTGATGGCAGTGCTCTACGAGATCCCACATGGCTCTCCTGGTATTAATATCTACTATTGCCTGGACAGCAGACTCTTCAACTTTGCATGCCTGAAATCCAAAACTCAAATATCAAATAGCAGCATCAGGGAGTTCCAGTACATAATGACAATGCCACCCCAACCTCCTCCATTGTAACCACCAGTTGAAGCCTACTATCACTTTGGGATGGAAGTGAATGTGGACAAAGTGAAAATACTTGTGCAGTCTGCTCCTGGACAAGAAATGCCAGAAGCTACCATCAACATAGGGTACACACCTCTGGATGTCGTCAACAACTTTCAATACCTTGGCAGCACTCTCTCACAATCCAGGACATACAAAAGAGATATCAACCACTGCATCAAATCCACTCATTGAGCTTTTAGAAGACTCAGCAAGCACATATTCAACAACTACAGACTCTCCCTCTGAACAAAACTTATGGAGTTCCACACCATTGTCATCTCCATCTTGCTGTATGCTTGCAAGACATGGACTCTGTATAAAAATGACCTGGAAAAGCTTGAGCATTTCCCAAAACCTAACCTTCTGCAGATCCTCAACATCAAATAGCAAGACCAATGCACCAACAACAATGTACTCAATTGCTCAGAAGTGACAATCATTGAAGCCACCATCTTCAAGCATCACCTCAGGTGGTCAGGATATGTTGTCTGAATGGCCCTTTCAAGACTCATGTGGACCATCTTCTACAGCAAGCTTGTCAATGGTAAATGACATTGAGAAGCCCCAAAATGCAGATTCAAAGACCAGCTGAAGTCTTCCCCGCTTCAAGCTGGAATCAACCCTAGCACCTGGGAAACAAACTGCCAACATCCCATGCTGGCGAAGAGCAATTCATTTCGGTTGGTCAACTCTCAAGGAGAGGAAAAAGACTGAAGAAGAAGCAAAAAGAAGGCAACACAGTGCCTGGCAACCCCAGTCAAGACTACCTATCACTCACACTGCCAGGCAATCAATGCCCAAGACTGTTCCATTCCCGACTTGGCCTCCTGAGTTACATCAGGTCTAAGCATCATGGAGGCACCAGATGAACCAAACTTGGACATGAGTGGTGCCGACAACATATATATATATATATATATATATATATATATATATATATATAATGGGACAAGAAAGCAAAACATCCAGACAGCTAGATGATACAAAAAAGGGACAACAAAACATCCAGACAGATGATACAAAAGATGGACAAGAAAAAACACAGACAGGTCATTCGAAGTTTTCTTTCCTCAGTCGAGTTCCAGATTATCTTTGCAATTTTGGCTGGTTATACTCGAGATTGCTCCAATCTGGCCAGCCCCAAAGAAAAACTAAGCTAAGAGCATTAGATTCCTTGGAAGAAAGCAGCAAATGTATACAAAAATAAAGACGGAAAAAGAAAAAAACAGAGAAATGGTACACAAATACAAATGCAAATAACAGGACATAACAACAGGTGTCTTTTGACCAAGGACGAATTAAATTAAGCTGGCATGTGTGAAAATGAAGCCTTACGGCAGGGACATGGGAGATGACAGGCATGGGAGAGATATAGATGTTGCACTGCGTTCTTGTCCCATTTTTTGTATTCCTTTTTATATACATATGGCAGCATACATACACTTTGGTTTCTTATATGTAAGTACATATATATATATAAGTACATATATGTACTTATATGTAAGTACATATATATATATATATAATGCTATGTATAATATAGAACATTTATAAATAGAATGTCTTACAGCTGTTTCCAGGATATTTATTATATCCCTTCATCGGAGACGGTGTGAGAGGATGATTAAGCAATAGTTAGTTTAGTTAAGATAGGAAATAGAGAGTGAATGTAGGGATATTGTATTTGTAGATCCCTACATACTCTAGTGTCTGCGTTGGCATGGTTTCTATGGCTGGATGTCCTTCCTAATGCTAACCACTTTATGTACAGGGTGCTTTTTCATGTCACAAGCACTACTGCGATTGCCATGCAATTTGCAAATCTACAAAACCCAAGGAATGAGAGAGTGTGTCCTTATGTTAGATGGGGAATAAATTATGATGGAAATGGTTAGGAGAGAGTAGATTCATGATGTAGAGGAACTACATGGTTGCTTGCATTTAGGAGAGAGGGTGAGAATGATATAGAGGTATGTCCAAGGAGATAGATAGTAGTGATAAGGTGTCCAGGTGGCACCTCAAGGCATGAAGTGATTAGTAGTGGGTAGGGCCTTCAAGGGTATATGGAAGAAGAGATAGGAGATATTGGAGAGCAAGGGTAGGCAACATTTGTAAAGCTTGGGAAAGGTTGAAGGGAGAAAGTGTATAAGTTGAGGAGGCTAGAGTAGTAATGATAAGGTTGGCAGAGAGGAGAGAGATGATATGTTTGAATAGGCTACAGGAAATAGTAAATCTTTAAAAAATCCATCTTCCATTTTCTTCATCAATTATAAACCCAACAAACACTGTGGATTTCCTGACATAGATCCAGTGAAAATTATATTGTTACTGTGGATGACATCAGGTAGCTCAAACAGTGAATGTGCTTTAATCTACATACTAATAGCCACATACCCACAGTCCAACTCGTGCAATATTGTCTTACAAAAGTTTATCTGAGTCTACACCTTTAAAACTGGAAAGTACATCAAATTAAAATATGTCTGTATGTATATGTTATATAAGATTTACTTTATTCTTCCTCTCCCACCTCCGTTTTGGATATACTGGGTGTGGCATAAATATACACCTGCTAATAGAGTCAGTAGGTAGACAATTCTAAGTAACTTTATTCCAGCTTTATTAACATTGCACCAAGCAAGATACTTTACAAGTGCCCTTTCACACACAGCATATACTGAATATAAACAGGAATATAAAAAGGTATACTCTCATTAACACACATACAAGTCTATAAACAAGGTGTTTCAAAGTATGCTAATAAACACCCTTGCACATGTATACAACTATATGCATAAATACATATATAGACATGAACATATTTATAGGTTCACACATACAGTCAGATCCATACCTATAAACTTATTTCCTTTTGCTCATTCTTTGTGTTACTGTATACTTTATGCTAGAGTACACTCACACACACACATACACACACATGCACATGCATACAAACACACACACACAAACATACATGCACACGCACACACACACATACACACACACATGCACACACACACACACACACACACACACACACACACACA
>NC_068981.1:127057271-127058075 GCF_001194135.2 Octopus bimaculoides
AGGTTATGTGTATGTATTTATACCATCATCATCATCATCATCGTCATCATCATCATCATCATCATCATCATCATCATTGTCGTCTTCATTTAATGTCCGTTTTTCATGCTGGCATGGTTTGGACAGTTTGGCAGGAGCTCTAATGTCTATTTTGGCTAGGTTTCTATGATTGGATGCCCTTCCTAACACCAATCACTTTACAGATTGTACTGGTTGTTTCTTTATTCTGTAGCCCCAGCGCCAGTGAGGATTCCAGATAACTTACAAGACAATGGGTGAGATGAATTTATGTAGAGATAGATTTTTCAGCATCCAGATGTTTTTTCTATAAACCAACCTTCATCTGTTTCCAAACAAGGTAATATTTTCCCTAGTGTATTGAACAATGAACGGCCTGGACATCTTTCTTCCACACAGTGAGAATGAACCCAGAAACTCAAAGCATAAAAGTGAACTTCTTAACCACACAGCCATGTTCATACCCCCCACCCCACCCCGTGACACACACGTATATATGGGAATAAATGTATTTTTTCTTTTATTTTTTTTTACTTGTTTCAGTCATTTGACTGCAGCCATGGTGGAGTACCACTTTTAGTCAAACAAATCAACCCCAGAACTTATTCTTTGTAAGCCTAGTACTTATTCTACTGGTCTCTTTTGCTGAACTGCTGAGTTTTGGGGATGTAAACACACCAACATTGGTTGTCAAGCAATGGTGGCGGGACAAACACAGACACAAATACATACATACATACATACATACATACATACATGTATATATATATATATATATCATCATCA
>NC_068981.1:127058085-127061766 GCF_001194135.2 Octopus bimaculoides
ATATATATATATATATATATATATATATATATATATACGACAGGCTTTGGTCAGCCTGAGGCTATGGTAAAAGACACTTGTCCAAGGTGTCACTCAGTGGGACCAAACTTGGAACCATGTGGTTAGGAGGTGAGCTTCTTACAGTCACTCCTGCACCTGTATTTGTATATTTGTGCCTATATTTGTATATTTGTATATTTCATCATCATCATCATTGTTTAATGTCCATTTTCCACACTGGCATGGGTTGGACAGTTTGACTGAGGACTGGGAAGCCAGGAGGCCGGACCAGGCTCCAATCTGATCTGGCAATGTTTCTACAGCTGGATGCCCTTCCTAATGCCAACCACTCCAAGAGTGTAGTGGGTGCTTTTTACGTGCTACTGGCACAGGAGCCAGTCAGGTAGCACTGGCATTGGCCACGATCGGATGGTGCTTTTTACGTGCTACTGGCACAGGAGCCAGTCAGGTAGCACTGGCATTGGCCACGATCGGATGGTGCTTTTTACGTGCTACTGGCACAGGAGCCAGTTGGATGTGTGTGTGAGTGTGTGTGTGTGTGTGTGTGTGTGTGCATGTTTGCATTTTGAGTGAGTTGTATATTATTTTGGCCTGTGTAATAAAAACAAAATAAACACACAAGCATGCAAAAGACAGGCAAAAACTAACACATGAAGTACAGTTTTAAGTACAGTATGTGCAGTTTTAAAAGTCTGAGAAAATATGACAAACTGTACATAAAAGTGCTCGGAAATGAAGAATTTAATTAATTCAAAGACTCATAAGTAAAAGTCATATGCACAACTTATATCAAGATTGATGAAAAGCCATGTAAAAGTTATGTAAAATTGTATAAGGATCAAATGTGACAGCTGGAAAGAATCCAGGCATTGAACCGAGTACAAAAAGCCATCTAATATATTCTAAAAATTAATAATGATTTCAAATGTTGGCACAAAACTAGAAAGTTTAGGGAAAGTGCTAAGTCAATTATATGGTTTGACTGGTACTTAATTTATCAAACCTGAAAGTAAAGTTAACCTTGGCAGAATCTGATCTGCAGAATGCAAGGTCAGAAGAAATGCCACAAAGCATTTTGTCCAACATGCTAACAATTCTGTCAACTAGTCACCTTAACATTTCATGGTAGACAGAAACTGCTATTTATGTCATCCATTTCACTGTATAATACAATTTTTGTCCTTGGGTAGCAACTATTATTTTCTTTTTGCTTACCCCTAGAAAGTATGTTAAATGGCTAATATTTCCTTCAAACTTTGCTTTTGTTACATTTATTCAAACCCTAAAGAATCCTTTGCAACATGACTTTGATGCTCCCCTGCTACTCCTGCTCATGATCAGAGATGCACATACTGTCAACCACTAAGGGACATTCTAAAGTGGTTAAGGTCAAGCAACTGACAAGCAAATCTGTGGTATTGAGCAGAATATTTGCTATTCCTGCTGCAGCAACTTAGCACTGAATCTGTCTGAAATGTAATGGAAAATAAGTCAGTTTCAAAACATTAATGTCCAGCTCACAAAAGCAAAGATTGAAAGGAATAGCTGTCATTTCCTTTGATTTCTAGATAGAAGCAAATAAGAAATAATAAACACCTACAGACCAAAGACAAAAAAAATTTGTTAAACAGTGTTTTGAGGAAAATGTCTCAAAACTTCAATTGTTTAAATTCATCATTTCCATGCACTTTTCATGTTTTGTTTTGTGTTTATTACACCTGAGAAAACAGCGTACAATTTTTGTTTTACTCTTGGCCCATCAAACTAGATTCCTTTCCATTTCTCTAATGCAGGCTTGCTACTTCCTTTTACTTCCATTTCTTTCACACGTGTATGTATGTCATTGTTCAGTTTTATCTTAAGATTTCTTGCCAATATTGAAAAAGTCAGTTTCTAACCTAGATTCAAGGCTCCTTTACTGGAATTTCATCATCAACAACAGGGTATTTTTGTTTGTTTGTTTGTATGTATGTATATGTGCAGATTTGTATGTTTTACATTATGTATGTATTCTCATGCATATAGTTGCATATCTAGACATGTAATATTCTTTAGAGACATGTGTTTTGTTACAGGTACCATTGTAAAATATGTTTCCATCCACCCTTAGATACTTGTAAGATTCCTCGTCAGATATAGGGGAAACTAGTTTGGTTTATAGTTTTCCCCACTTTTCACAACCATATAACAACATTTATCCGGACCAAACTCCAATCCTACATGTATGTATGTATGTATGTATGTATGTATGCATGCATGCATGCATACATGTATGTATGTATGTATTACATATGTACTTATGTATGTATGTATGTATGTATGTATGTATGTATGTATGCATGCATGCATGTTTGCATGTATATATTACACATGTACTTATGTATGTATGTATGTATGTATGTATGTACGTATGTATGTATGTGTATATGTGTGAATGCACGTGTATGTATATGTAGTGTATGTGTGTGTGTGGTGTGTGTTTGTGTGTGAGTGTATGTAATTTAAACTGATGTTATGTATCAATGTTTATTTATCTAATTCATGTATCAAAACTATATGCTGCCTTTAACTAACCTCCACTTCTCTTACTTTTTATCTCACTAAATTTTTTCTTACACATTTTTCTGATACTCATTTGCCCTTGATTTTCTTATTTATTTATTTTTATCTTCTTATTTATTTATTTATTTATTTTATTTTTTGTTAATTTACTTTATCTCGGTTTCTTAAATTCTAAAACGGTCCTTGTCTGGAATTTTTCCTTAGTGGCTGGTATTACTATTTTCATACACCAATGCATAGCACTTCATTTTGTAATGATGATATAAATATTTTGGTTGAGCTGAGAGATGAAAGAAAAAGGTATCTGTATGAAATTTCAAATACAACATATTCATTGTTGTTAACAAAACAATTTGTCTTTACAACAAACAACAGAAATGAAGATATTTAAGCCAAAAGGATTAGTTCAATAGCTCTTATGAGAGGTTGTGTTCTAACAGGGATAGTAGTCATGAGTGGTATAGATTCCAGCAGCTAACTGGCTTAATCTGTCCTGACCACTGTTATCATGGTTCATAGCTGAGTGCCGTAAACTTCCACAGCTGATCGTCTTGGTTGTCTTATAGTCACTGCTGGTTAGCAGATAAACAAACTAGCTAAACCACACACACACACACACACATACGCACATACACGTTCTGTTATTACACACACATGCACGCACACACACTTACCTCCCTCTCCTGTCTTAGAAAGAACTTTTTCTCCACCCTTTCCTTTCCGGTCATTCCACAATGTAACCTCGTGGATATTGTTGGCGATTTTTTCTTCCTCCGTCTTCCCTTCTCTGGACTGTCCTATGTTTCCGACGAAGAGCTCCGCTCGAAACATCAAATTCTCTTTCTTTCCTTTCCCGAGCGTCCAGTAACACAATCTGTATCACGTCCTCGCGTTGTTGTTTTTTGTTGTTTTTTGTCGTTTTTCTTTTTTGAACTATACATAACAAACGTCTGTCAAAGAAAAAGGCACCAAGGATGAAATTACTAGTGACAATTCTATATGTTGTTTGTCCACAATAAGTGCTTGCTTACAACACTGAAATTTAATGAGTTAAACATCTACTGAGTCTTTTGATTTGAGTGGTCAGTTCTTTGCTAA
>NC_068981.1:127063922-127067044 GCF_001194135.2 Octopus bimaculoides
GTTATATGTGTGTATATCTATAATATATAAGACGGAAAATGTGTGTGTGTGTGTGTGTGAAGGCCATTTATTTGATCCTATATTTGATCAATATTTTCATCTGATTTTGTTCACACTTGGCACATACATCACTTATGTTCCACAGAAGGTTCTACACTCTTTAGATTTTTCACTTATGGAGTAATGGGGCTTCTAGGGTCAGAAGGTCAGAAAAACCTTGTACAGTGACTATTGTGGACAAGGGAGGTAGCTCTTTCTGAAGTAACATTTAGCAATTGATTGTCTCCCAGTGGCAACGACGAAAACAAGGCTGGCCTACGCAGTTGGATCAAGCCGTGTAGAAAGGCGGCACAATCGGACGCATCTACACAGTTCACCCCTTGAATTCCGAATGCTTCCATCCACGGCTCTTCATGTTATTAAGGGACCAACCTCCTTCGACGACCTTCGCACAGTGGACCGCCACTTATGCGGCACTTTCAAAGATGCCTGCTCCAAACGGGGACTTTTGGATACAGATGATCAATATGATAATGCACATGAAGAAGCCTCTCTGTGTCGTTCTCCGCACAAGCTCCGACACCTTTTCGCAATAATGATGGTTTCTACAACCTGACAGACGCACATTCACTTTGGATTAAATATACTCAATGTGCCATGACATTTTGCTGCAAACTCTCCAAGTCACAGGTAGCATTGACACTCCCACTACCCCTGCGATTTACAACGGAAGGCTTCTCTTGGAAGACTTGGCTATGGCAATTGGAGGTGAACTATTGGACAGAAATGAAGACGCCTGTCCTAATCGCCTCATTCTCAGAGAAACAACCTACAAC
Source organism: Octopus bimaculoides (assembly GCF_001194135.2). Taxonomy (NCBI): domain Eukaryota; kingdom Metazoa; phylum Mollusca; class Cephalopoda; order Octopoda; family Octopodidae; genus Octopus; species Octopus bimaculoides. The sequence goes on from NC_068981.1 coordinate 127,064,759, forward strand.
ATCCACAAGCTCAAACAGTACATTGCTGACAACGAGCCTCTTCTGAATTCCGATCAAGCTAACGTATACAATTTCTTCCTCGGAAACATCTACACAAACACTGACGGAATCATCTTCATAGATACACCCGGTGGAACTGGAAAAACATTCTTCCTGAATCTTCTTCTTGCGAAGTTGCGGCATAATGGTGACCTTGCTATTGCTGTTGCCTCCTCAGGAATAGCCACGACTCTTCTCGATGGCGGACGAACAGAACACTCTACCTTCAAATTGCTTTTCAATGTAGCACATCAAGAAAACCTAACGTGCCACGTAATGCATTCCTCGGACGAAGCGACAATTTTGAAAAAGTGCAAACTCATTGTTTGGGATGAAGCAACTATGTCCCATAAATGTTCCGTACAAGCACTTGATACCACAATGAGAGATCTTAGATCGAGCAACAACATCCTTGGAGGTGCGACTCTTCTTTTTGCAAGAGATTTTCGACAAACTCTACCTATTATACCCAAAGGAACACACGCTGATGAACTTAATGCCTGCCTTAAAAAAAAGCCTCCTTTGGTTGCATGTCCAGTCGAAACAACTCACCATCAACATGAGATCACTCCCACAGACTGGTCAGCCTACAACCCAGTTTTCGGAAATGCTCCTTAAAATCGGCAATGGACAAATTACGTCCGACGACAATAGATAGATTGATACTACCACCATTGGCCATATTGTCTCCAGCCCTGATGACTTATGTTCTGCCGTTTACCCAAATCTTACAACGGAATACATAAAACCAGACAGGCTTCGCGACAGGACTGTTCTTGCACCTACAAATGCAGCTGTCAACACTCTTAACTACGACTTACTCAGTCAGCTACCTTCTCAAGAACGTTGCTACAGATCAGTTGACACCGTTACCGACCTCGATCAGGTTACACACTTTCCATCAGAATTTCTCAACTCCCAAGATCCTCCAGGACTCCTTCCCCATGAATTTCTCTTAAAAGTCAGTTGCCCTGTCATCCTCCTACGCAATCTAAACGCACCCACACTATGCAATGGAACTCGCCTTGTAGTCAAACAAATGATGGACCACGTCATTGAAGCCCAAATTATCACGGGGCACATCAAAAACGATACTGTTTTCATTCTGAAAATTCCGCTAGCCCCAACAGACTGCCCCTACCCTATGCAGAGACTTCAGTTCCCTCTCAAACTCAGCTTCGCCGTGACAATTAACAAAGCATAAGTTCAGTCGCTGAAAGATGTCAGATTGGACCTTTGAACATCGTGCTTTTCACATGGACAATTCTACGTCGGTTGTTTCAGAGTTGGCCATCCAGATAACTTGTTCATCTATGCTCCTGAAGGAAAGACAAAAAATATCGTCTACAAAGAAGCCTGCAGTAGTTATTCCTCTACTGCAGTCTTCAAATTTACGCCAAACTGTAGCCGTTAGCAATCAGACTTCCTGCAAGCATTTCATTGATATTTTGCTTCATTTCCCTGTTCACAGTACATTACCTTCAATGAACTTTCTTACTTCACGGAGGAACACCTACACACATACATGCATATGCATATATGGAAAGCGAAGTTGTGAAGGGAACGCTCCTCCTGCATTGAACGCATTATCTCCTCCCTCTCTCTTCCCTCTCCCTTGTCTATTCATTATTAAATCTCTTCTCCTCTTTTTCATTGTTAAAAGTAAAGAAGCTAGAGAAAATCGATCGTATTTCAGTGTAATCGTCATTTTAAATGACTGAGGCTTTCCTTTCCCTGTCTCTATCGCTTCACTCCTTTTCTCTGCAGTTAAGAGAATGGAGGTGCGTGGCTCAGTGGTTAGGGGTATTTGGTCCACGATCGTAAGGTCATGAATACAATACCAGGCAGCGAGCTGTGTTCTTGAGCAAGGCACTCTACTTCACTTTGCTGCCGTCCACTCAGTTGGTAAAAATGAGTTGTAGCTGCAATTCATATAGGCCAGCCTTGTGACATTTTGTGTGAGGCTGAATCTCTCTGAGAACTAAGTTAATGGTATGCATGTCTGTGGAGTACTCAGCTACTTACGCGTTAATCTAATCCTTGTGTGGTAATGAAAAGTGAAAGTGATATCCAATATTTGCTGTAGTTATTTGTCTTTGATTTAACAATGTGTCTATGTATCTACTTTTCTTTCGATGTATGTATCAGTCTACTCTGAAAATACTGATAAACATTTATAAACACAAAACGAGCGCCAACTTCCTTTCAGTCACCATTCACTGTCTTTCTCACTCTCTCTCTCTCCCT
>NC_068981.1:127067054-127069339 GCF_001194135.2 Octopus bimaculoides
TTCCTCTCTGTCTCTTCTCTCTCTCGCTTTGCCACTCACTTCAACTATACCTCCTCTGCTCAACACCTTTTATTTCTCTTTTTCTTTGTACCTCTCCTTTCAACCTTTTTACCTCTTCCTGTGAAGTATGACACATACTACAGGTACGTACAAAAACAAAAACTTAGCGTGCTAATATTTAGGACAAGTATGTATTGGTATTTGTTATGCGTACATACATACAATTGTGTATGTGTGTACACATACACATACACACACATGTATGTACATACACATACATACGTACGTACACACATACATGCACGCATACATACACACTTATACATATATGAATACATACATACATACACACACACATACATACATACATACATACATACATACATACTTACATACATATGTGACTGCTGCGTACACCCACAAGCACTCACGCGTACGAACACGCACATCGATGAAAAGCAGCTTAAAGAATGAAATTGTATTTAAGACATCATAAATCGACGCTAAGTGCATCCCACGCAAGTTTCTTACCAGAAGCAAGCTTGCACACTTCTCTTCAACTAGAATTATACTATTTATGCAGCTATTACTTGAACCAGCTGTTGTCACTTAAATTATTTACTGTTGCGCTTGCTTCTTTTACAAGGTAACAATGCAGCATAACCTATAGTTGACAATTTTTATTTCAAATGATTCATTCTTATGTAGTGATAACTGCGTGATAATGGCTGTGAATTTAGTAGACTTCAAGATGAAGGGCGCATATTTTTGACGTCAATCTTTCTTTTTAAATTTAAAGATAAATATACCCGTATATTTTACGCCTACACATATTTATGCATTATTCTTAGTGATCTCCTTAGGTTAATTCTCGGACAAAGATTAAGCACATATGTGTAAGTTTTCTAAGACCACAAAGCTATGCGTTGATATATTTATCTTCTAGAAGTATAACTTCTATTGTTCATGTTGTTGTTAATGATTTACTTTAACTGTTATTGTTGATTTATTTCTGTAGAAATGGCTGGAACGAGTGAAAGAAAAGCACTTAAAATACTCAAGAATGTCTCTGCTTTTGAAGGCAAAATTGTAATTGTTAAGTTGATTTGATTAAGCAAATGTTTAGCATTTTGCTACCTACCTGCAACCAAAAGACTGCAAGAAATTTGTGGGTAGGGAAAGAATTCTAGGGGATTACATATGGAGACGAAGAAAAGGGAATATCAGATAATGATAAATGGGAAGCATGACAGATGGATACAATATGCAGTGGTGTAACAAGCAGGAGTTGTTATAAAGGGGAAACTTTAGTACGTTGATCCGGAGCCCGGAAAGCCAAGCAGGGGTCTAGGAAAATCTGACAAACACCCCCCTCTCTCTCTCTCTCTCTCTGAAAAAAAAACTTTCATCCATATTCCTTTCGCTTTGTGACCTGAAAGCAGTCTTGCTCTATCTTGCAGAATTTCTCGCAGTGGCCCTGGTTACCAGGAATGGGAAAGGGGAACTTACGGTGTTACATTATCGCGGGGAGTGAAACAAAATGGCCGTCTGTAAAATTTTCGTGCAGTGTTTCAGTAGAAATTTATTGTCATATTTTTAAATGAAAAATATCTAGACCAGTAAAATGCTACAAATTTTACTTCGACTTAACATACTCTCTCTACTATAGACACAAGGCTTGAAATTTCGGGAACTAATCTACCCCAGTGCTCGACTGGTACTTATATCATCGACCAAAAAGGGATGAAAGGCAAGTTGACCTCAGCAGAATTTTGAACTCAGAGCGTAAAGCCGGAAGAAATGTCGTTAAACATTTTGTCAGACGTGCTAATGATTCTGCCAGCTCGCTGCCTTCGACTTTATATATTGTTGTGTAATTGTTCGAAGATAGAACAATCGCAAACTCATTTCAAAGAATAGAAAAAGACCTCTTTTGTACGCGAGTGTGTGTGGTGGAACAAAAAACAATAGATTAAAATCTCTCTCAAACACTCATATGGAATTATATTATACAGGTAACATAAGCACACACACTTACACATACACACACACACACAGATTTACAATACACGTTTAGGAGAGTGGGTTATATATCTTTAGATATACACCTAACTCTCCTACATTAAATTGGAAGAGAACCGAACGCAGAAACTCCAAACTGATCAACAACAACAAATATTTATTGTTCGGTGGAAAAGGTAAACAGCTTCTAATTGTCCGGTTTTAGAGTAGCCTGAAATGTAGATGTATGGTTCTTCGTGCTGGTGTCGTTATAGAGACAACTT
>NC_068981.1:127074427-127081250 GCF_001194135.2 Octopus bimaculoides
TATGGAATTATATTATACAGGTAACATAAGCACACACACTTACACATACACACACACACACAGATTTACAATACACGTTTAGGAGAGTGGGTTATATATCTTTAGATATACACCTAACTCTCCTACATTAAATTGGAAGAGAACCGAACGCAGAAACTCCAAACTGATCAACAACAACAAATATTTATTGTTCGGTGGAAAAGGTAAACAGCTTCTAATTGTCCGGTTTTAGAGTAGCCTGAAATGTAGATGTATGGTTCTTCGTGCTGGTGTCGTTATAGAGACAACTTGGTTCAACCACACTCAAATGGGAGAGCTTGCTTAGACGTCTTGCTTGGTCGCTGTCTGCCTTGGTAAGAGACAGTCTAGTAGCGGGAACGCTTCGATGTTGAAACCCACGCATGCGTGGTTAAGGATTCAGTAATGGCGCCTGCCTTTTGGCGCCAATATGACATCACTACACACGAGTACCGTAACATAAGTACCTACGCCCACATCCACACGTACAAACATCGCCAGGGAAGCTGTATGGTTCTACTGGGAAGGGCTCCATGGTGGTGGAGGGAGTGCCACCAACAACCCGAATGAAAGAACCGATAACATGGGTGACAGGTCGTCGAATAAACTGACGAAGTACGATTCACAACCCGGATGCTCCAAATATACGATACTACATTTATGGCTAGTTGAGAATTGAATTAGTTGATTGCTGATTCTATCAGGGCGAAGAGACTTGATTAGAATCAGTAAACTCGTCTTTCTCAAAACGTTGCGATAATATTTTAACATACAAAAAAAAAAAAAAAAAAAAAAAAAAAAAAAAAAGAAAGAAAAAAAGGAAAAGGAAAATATCTGATCAAGATAAGTAGTAAGATTGATTTACTTAGAGAAAAATTAGTCGTTTGTATTTCATCACAGATGTTGCAGTGTCTGCTGAGTTGTACTTCCGATTTTTGCTGGTGCAGTCTATATTATCTATATGTCATTTTATAATTATAAGTTTGTCTCCTCTCAGTGATTTAAAAGAATATTTTGTTTTTATTTCATTTTATTTTTTTATTTTCACATTTTTGGAATTGTATTTGGAACATCCCTAGTGATTGCTTAAGTTTGCTAGGACCTTCAGTCGGCCTTGTCTGTCATTAATCTTTTATCTTTTACTTGTTTCAGTCATTGAATTGCGGTTGTGTCAGGGTACAATCTTGAAGGGTTTAGTCAAACAAGTTCAACTGCAGTACTTCTTAAAGCCTGGTACTTATTCTATCAGTTTCTTTTGCCAAATCTCCAAGTTATAGAGACGTAAACAAACCAACGATGGTTGTCAAGTGGTTGTGGGGGACAACACAACACAATTACATACACACATTTACACACGTACATACGACGGGATTCCACACAATTTCCATCAATCAAATCCACTTTTAAGGACGATGGATTATAAAATGGAAGATAGTGTCCATCTTCTTAACAACTCTCAATCCACTACCGTCACGCTTTATACAGTAGTCAACATCTTTTGTGGTAAGAGTATACCATATTACGATTCTAATTTATTCCTTAACGTATTCCTCTTTAAACGTTTTATATACTTATATGTTTATTTCTTTATTGCCTACAGGGGTGGGGGTTAAACATATTCTTATATATTGAACTATGTATGTGCAGGAGTTGATATTTTCATGCATAAAAGTGGCCTTGTTTGTTTTGGTATTGCTGCTCCGGTTTTTAAAAAAAAATTATACATCGATTCCATAAACAGATATCAAAATTCTATAATTTTGCTTGAAAACTTCGATGTATTTCTATTGTGACGTCATAATTTGTAGAAGTCTCTTATGAACGCGCAGAACGACTTTTGTTTTCGGTTTCATGTCTTCAATGCCTCAGCAGAAAACATTTGATTTATTGATAGTCTTTGTCTATTAATCACTCTAGAGTTGAAATATTTTTACCGACATTAAGATAGGTAATACATTTGATTCTAGGCGCGCAGGCAGTGCGCACATTCTCATAGCTTGCTATCGAAAACAAACTGCACTCACGTGATGGGATTTCATATAGATTAATGAAGGAAAGTATTAAGTTCCTAAGAATTAGTTTAGCTAGCGGGGTTTTCTGCTCTTTCTGAAAGGATATCTCAATGTAAAACGAATATCTGAGGTGCATTGTAAAAGTTTTTTCAGGAGAAACATTAATTTCATAGAAGTGCAAACTCTAATCTCCTCCAAAGTAGGATCCACTGACTTCAACGTACTTGTAGCGTCCTAGCTACTTTGTGAAGGTCTCATGGAAGTCCTCCAAAGTGAAGATGTCCAGGACTCTTGTCACAGCCTCCATTTTCTCAATGTTTTCAAAACGATAGCCCCTGAGGTCCCCCTTCATCCTGGGGAACAACCAAAAGTCACAGGGAGCAAGATCTGGACTGTATGGAGCAGGTGAGGTCTCAGGAAGTTTTCGAAGGAAGGGCACAAGGTCAGAAGGGAATACAATTCCAGGAGAAAAGGGCGTAATAACATTTAGAAGGGCGCACTTCTTTTCTGGAGGGGTGCAGGTACCCCCCCCCCCCACCAGGTCCGTCCCTGGGGAAGGTAAGGGTCAGTTTTGATGTTCATCTGTGTCAAGTAGTTGGTCACTAAGATGGGATTGTGACAAGCAGTTGTTAATAGGCTATAACAAGCAGTATTTAGTAAGGTGTGTTGAAGATGCTGTTACAGCCGTCTCTGTCAATCTGAAATGAAAAGAAATTGGCAGATGAGCTTATATGTATAGTAACGATACTAAAATTACAATAACCTAGGACAGGTACAACTGTCTCTCCTCTAGAAAATGTCTCAAAACTTCTGTAATGCATCTCGTATGAAGTAAAACTGAAAAACTGTATTATATCCAATTGATCTCAAAATAGCTACTACCGACTTTAGGACAGTTACACAGTTCACGATAGAAGCAAAAAAAAAAAAAAAACTCGTTTCAGATAGCAACCGCTCGTTTTGGTGGGAGCGGCGATGCCTCGTCATCAACCAACACTTAACAGGATGGAACAGTCATTCGCTTTGAGACAGTTATAAAGAGTGGTTTCTCAGATAACGATACCGCATGAGGAAGTATTCGATACAAGGTACATTTATATAATTGTAAACATCATGTATGTATGTATGTATGTATGTATGTATGTATGTATTTATGTATGTATGTATGTATGTATGTATGCAAGAGTTTCAGTTGTTGATTGGGAGAGAGAGGCACAAGACCGAAATGGATGAAGGGAAAGAGTGCACAGTGGTTGTTCGATGTTTGAAAGAGAGAATGAAGCATAAGATCAAGAGAAGGTTTAGAAAGAATGAACCTGTAGAAAATGAGGAAGTGTTGCTTTTTTTGTGTGTGATTTGTGGGAGGAAATGCTTGAATCATGCAGACCTGGTCAGCCATCAGGGAACTCATAAGAATCAACACCTTGTAAATTGTGATACGGTTTATTGTTCACGACAGAACATGTACACAGATGTGTACCTTTCAGTTGGAGGATTGGAAAAGCATGTCAAAACACTTCATACTTTGGCACTTGTTCTCTCTACCAGCCAACAGCACAGCTGTGCATTATGCAATAGAATGCGCAAATCTTTGGCCGGGCTCAAGAGTCGTACAAGGGCCTTAGATTGCATCATCAGTGACTCATTTCAATGATTCTTTCTAGCAATGACTTTGCTCGTATACGAGAAAGCAGCTGCTGTATGTATGTATGTATGTATGTATGTATGTATGTGTACACACACACACACATACACAGAGTGCGCGAGACAAATTTGAGGGCATATTTCGTAATTTAATAAAACAACTGTAAACCAGTAAAAACCAAATATAATTTAATAAAAATTTGTGCAAATGTTCTCGATAAGTTTTCTTATACGATTATTCTATGGATCCACCTTCAGCTTCGATAACTGCTTTGGCACGGGACCAAAATCATTGACATAACCTACACTAAATAATCCTTATTTATTTGGGACATCACCTGGAGAATGGCGACCTTTAATGATCGTTAAGGTATTGTGAAGATGCCCATTAGTCTCGGTTCCAACAATGCTACAAATGGAGTAGTCCATCGGATTTATATGAGGCGAGTTTGGATGTCACAAATTTAGATACCACATGATCGAAAACATTTATTTCTTTATTGCCCACAGGGGGCTAAACATAGAGGGGACAAACAAGGACAAAATTAAGTCGATTACATCGACCCCATTGCGTAACTGGCACTTATTTAATCGACCCCGAAAGGATGAAAGGCAAAGTCGACCTCGGCGGAATTTGAACTTAGAACGTAACGACACACGATATACTGCAAAGCATTTCGCCCGGCCTGCTAACGATTCTGCCAGTTCGCCTTGATCGAAAACATTGTCTGACGTTCATTCATGGGTTATATGGGTTTTGTGAAGATGTGTTGAGTCTTATGGAAACGCGTATGACTTTGCACTACGTACTTTATCCATCCAGGGCATAATAACTGTCCAGCACCTCAACGTATCCGGCAGCATTAATTCTAAGGACTCCGTGGAAAGATGCGAAGTGGCATAAAATGACCTTCGTTACTCACCACTCCTAAAACTATCATAGTTGCAGGAAACTCATAGTGCACGAACTGGCCGCTCTACTGTAAGTTCGCAATTTCTAAATTGCCCTGTCCAGCACATATGGCAACAAGACTTCGTTTCTTGTGTTAATATTTAATCTATTATAATGGATTGGAAAGAAATAAAAGCCTTTTAATTGATTTAAATTAAATGTCCTCAAATATTCCTCACGCGCGCGTGCGCATATATATATATATATGTATGAGGACGCATGGCCTAGTGGTTAGAGTGTTGCACTAACGATCGCTTTGATCAAAAACGACTCCTGTCCGCTCGTCCACCAGAGAGATTAAACTTGGAGTGCCTTGATTATATCTAAAGATGTTCACTCAACTCTGTATTTATATTTTTAATCGTGGTTTTCATTTTGGATTAAAAATTTGCAATTTTATTTTCGATTTAAAACTGCATTTTTCATTCCGATTTCATCTAAATTTTAAATTATTGTAATCCCAGTCATCTGTAAGATTGTCCTTGTTTCGTCCCCGCCCCTGTTCTGTATCTTCTATATATGCCTTTTATAGGCGAATAAAGAAATTCAGAAGCAAGACAGCTGCAACATAAGCCAAGTCTTTCTATTTGAACTTTTTGAAAATCAGTGTAAACTGTAAAACCGGTTAAAGCTTCAAATATACTAATAAAAAATATTTTAACTATTCTCAGTGCTTTTGAACTTCTATTTTTCCTATATTTCTACCCGTGTGGATTAAAAACTTTGTTTTATATATATGTATAAAGGGATATAGGCATACCTACACAAACACGCCCCTCACTCTGAATTTTTTCCTCATAACTTTCAGAAAAATATATACTTTTAACGAAATTTTCATCCAATACTTTTCAGATGCTGTAGATTGCGAATGTATAGGAATTTCTAAGGAAAATTTTTTTCCGATGTGATGGTGGGAGGAGTTTCGGAAAATTCACATGACACCACTATTTTTTCTCCTAACTTTCAGAAAAATGGGTATCTTTTGATGAAACGTTATACAAATACCTTTGAAGCGGTACAGATTACGATTATAAAGGAATTTGTTGGAAAAATATTTTGTGATGAGGTGGGGAGAGGAGATTCGGAAAATTCCTATGTCGCCTTTGTTTCCTCACAACTTACTGAGAATTGAGTTTTTCTAATGAACTTTTCTGCAAATACCTTTCAGGTGGCATCAATTACCAATATATCGGAATTTATTGGAGAAAAAATTGGAGGAGGGCAGATATTTCCAGCACCTCGACTTTGTTTCCTCATACGTGTTTGCTTCCCAACCACATGGTTCTGGGTTCAGTCCCACTGCATGGTACATGAGCAAGTGTCTCCTACTATAGCCACCACCATCACCATTTGACAACCGGTGTTGGTTTGTTCATGTCCCCGTACTTTAGTGGTTTGACAAAAGTGAATGGTAGGCTTTAAAAAAGTAAGCACTGCAGTCGATTTGTTCGACCAAAAAGTGGTGCTTCCGCATGGCTACAGCCCATTGACTGAAACACATGACATAATACATACTAGCATAAATTTGAAATCAAATATGACAAATGAATTGGTTGGTATGGCTATTTGTGATATGCTATAGGCCTTAGAACATACCCACGTGAATGTTGCTATTTCTAGCATGCGAACTGACTGCATACAGGATAGGTTACCTTTGAGTTTATTGAAAAGAGAGATATTATTAAGTCTGCGATAAAAATAAGGAAAATAAAAATATGCATTCAGAAATTAGTATTAGCATCGTATTCACCTTCTAACAAAGATTTCATGGGCAAAATGAAATTTTTTAAAAAATGACAGAAGTTGGAAAGTTAATGAGCTATATTTATATCTGAAAGTGTTTTTTCTTACAAAATAAAACTTGAAATTTTTTAAAATAGCAAATTTTGAAAACAATTGAGTCAATATGTATATGCATGTATAAGTGTATGTGTTCAGGGGAAAATGAGGTCAAAAAATGAAGGAAGTTGAAATTAAAAGTGTTATTTTTATATCTGAAAGTGTTTCTTTTTTCCTATAAAATGAAGGAAACTTGACATTTATAAAAAAAAAAAAAAAAATGAAATTCTGAAAAGAAATTTGAGTTAACATGCTTGTGCATGCATAAGCGTTTATGTATGACAGGGCAAAATGAAGTAAAAACAAAATGACGGATGTTGAAAGGAAAAGTGTTATTTTTATATCTGAAAGTGTTTTT
>NC_068981.1:127081470-127084932 GCF_001194135.2 Octopus bimaculoides
TTTTTTTCTCTCAACAAAATGAAACTTGAAATTTCAAAAAACAAAAAAAAATTTTTTGAAAAAATTTGAGTCAACATGTATATGTATGCATAAGTTTTTGCATGTGTTCAGGGGAAAATGAAATTAAAAAATGACGGAAGTTGAAATTAAAAGTGTTGTTTGTATATCTGAAAGTGTTTTTTTTCCCCTCCAAAATGAAGGAAATTTGAAATTTATAAAAAAATAGGAGTCAATATGTATGTTCAAAATGTATATTACTCAGCTGTTTGAACAAATTTTCTAACTTTCTATTGGAGTACTTCTTCCGCCGCATAAATTCAATCAAATATGTAGGTAACAAGTTTGAAGAGGTACCATAAAGCTGGCGATATTTGCGTTTGGCGTGAGCCCACATCCCTTCCACACGATACGTACTTATTTATCTATCAGGCGCAGGCGTAGCTATGTGATAAGAAGCTTGCTTCCCAACCACATGGTTCTGCGTTCAGTCCCACTGCTTGGCACCCTGGACAAGTGAAACGAACAACAATGTTCACTTTCAAGTACTACCAACATGAAGATTTGGCTGATTTAACACCACTTACAATACTCACAAATATATCTGGAAAAAAAAATGTATTCTGGTTATTTTAACAAATTCGGAAACTTGGCGAAGTAGAAAGCCTCAGCGGCTCTTTCAATATAATTACAGAAATGTTATTCCACTCCTTCTAACCAGTTTCAACATAATTTTTAACAGTCCTCCTATCAACATTGCACAATCTTTTTACTGCGTTAGTCAGTATTTATTCTACAACCCGGAACGTTACATAGTTAAAAAATATATAGTAAAGTCAAATTAATTTATATCTTGCTACATACGTTCTTCAGCAAATATTTTAAATTAACGTTTACAACAGCATCTTCCTTTCTATACACTTGGTTCAGCGTTCGTTTCAAAATTGTAAAATAAATTATTTTTCTATGAATAAATTGAATTATGCCTTCTGAATTTTCTTGGACTTTCACTTTCTTCGCCGTGATATTCAATCGTGAACTTTACAACATTTAGTACATGTTCCAAATAAATGTTGACTTTCTGTACTTTGTTACATTGGTGACATATACTAACATTTGTTAAATTGGTGATTTTCTTTTTTTTTTTGTAGCATAACTTTGCTTCAGAAAGTATGTTTTGCACCTATATTGACTATATTTAGTAACTTTTGCTAAATTGGTAACTTTCCATTTTTTTATAGATTTCGTTTCGCTTGAACCTCGTATGTGTACATTTTGCAGTTTTCAATATTATCAATTCTATGTGTGTGTGTGAGTGTGTGTGTTTCTGCGTTCTTTACGTCTATTGTAAACTATAGTAAAGAACATTTTACGCTGTTTTAATGAGCCCACATCTAATGAAGTAGCCATCCTTATCGTTGGTGATTCCCATGAAAATCATGATATTCTCATTCGTGTTCGAGATAACAACCTTAAACGTGTTTCACAGACTCATACCTTTTATCATGCTCTCCGGTATACTCTTATACTATGGAATGAACAAAATGGGTATCATTTCAATATTTCACGGATTGAACCGGCAACAGGATAGCCAATTACAAACAAAAAGGTGTCATCATATGACTTTTATTCTTATCAACTGATGTTAAGACCAGAACAATCAAATCAATTACACATGTCAAATAAACTTTATTTTCATTTACATATTTTCAATGTTATCTCAACAACCAGCTATAGTTATTTCAAATACACTTCTACAGCGACCTGGTTTCATTTGAAAATGAAAATAGTTTCACACTTTCAATTTGAACCAAAATTACAAAGTGTTGCATTGCGAGAGTGACGATATGTGAATAATGAAAGTAATGTTTCTCCGAATTAGTCACATCTGTATAATGATAAAGAAAGCTGCTTACTATCTATCAACCAAATAAACTGTTTTTGACTCAACAACTCTTTTTTACAACTAAAATAACCTTGGCAACTAGGTTGGGTCTCACAATTTTGAGGTCATATTCGGACAATATTTCGATTTGCTTCCAATGTTTCACTTTCGTCCGATGTTCACGCATGCTTAGAATTCTACTCAAACAAACATTTATGAAAATATACACATAAATACTGTATTAAAATAAGCCACAACCAAAAAAAAAAAAATTGCATTAACAAACATCCATTTTTCTATATGTTATGAGGAAATACAGTCTCTCTCTATCTCTCTCTCTCACACACACACACGCACGCACAAAAAAGATGTATGCATATGTATTTATGGGCGAAGGTAAAGAATACGCACTCCCAGTGTTTAGGGTTAGGGTTACGCCGAAAACGGGTGGTGTGCGTATTCTTTACCTTCGCTATGTACGTGTATATGGAAGATAATGTGTGTGTGTGTGTGGGAGAGAGAGAGAGAGAGAGCAAGTAAATGCCACTTAGACATACATGCAAAAAAATTCATACATCACAACACACACACCTTCACACACATTCTCTCTCTCTCTCTCTCTCTCTCTCACACGTCCATTTCATATACACGAACATCTTACACTTTCTCTTCTCACTGCAAAGCAAATGTCGCCTCTCACTTTATCCTCTCTTTCAATTTCTGCTCTCTTCAAAGCATATAGAAATTAAAACAATTTTACGGAAATTAACGAACAACCATATGATCCCATATATGTGGAGTTGATAACTTTGCTTCTTCAAACGAAAGAATGCCATAAAATAACTTCCTTTGACAGACATACACACACTCTAGGTAAAATTTCTGCGCGAATTATGTTATTTCTTTCAGTGTGCACGCGCAAATTTACTGCTCAAATTGAATCGAAATAATCTTTTCATATTGTGTTATTTGTGCTTGTGATGAGCGTATTTAAAAAACCTGATCTTCGATATAAACTTAAAAAGGAAGTTTTCCCAGAAACCCTGTCTTTTATCTCTTCTTTCTAGAATATCCGAAGTTACATTTCCGCGCCACCCCCTTATTTTTTTTTCCTAAATTTCTTCCGATTCCTATGTTTACGATACAGGAGATTAGGATTTCACCCACAAAATACGTTCTCAATATTTTAATTTTCTCCCTCTCCACACCAAATTCATTTTTTACTTTTTTCAAATTTTTATTCTTGGTAATCCATGGAGAAAAAATAGAGTACAAATCATTAAGAATTTTACCCATTACCTCACCACTTTCAAAAAGTCAAATTGTTGGTACTCGTATGGCAGGCGGTAGCGTAACGAAAACAACCGAAATGATCGATGTATCAACAAGTACTGTCTCGAAAGTAATGACAGCATTTGAGAAAGAGGGAAGAACCTCCTCATCCAAACAAAACTCTGGAAGAGAACCAAAACTTTCAGATAGGAACCGTCGGACTCTTACGTGAATTGTTAGAAAGGATCACAAAAGTATAGCTCCCAAAATTACTGCAGAGCTTAATGACCACCTCAAGAACCCAGTTA
>NC_068981.1:127085544-127090425 GCF_001194135.2 Octopus bimaculoides
ATGTTTTGCTAAAATTTCAGTTTCTTTTCAGACATCATCAGAAAAAGGTAATTAAAATTCATTAAAATACAGATCTATCGGACTTTCAAAAAGTCAAATTGTTGGTACTCGTATGGCAGGCGGTAGCGTAACGAAAACAACCGAAATGATCGATGTATCAACAAGTACTGTCTCGAAAGTAATGACAGCATTTGAGAAAGAGGGAAGAACCTCCTCATCCAAACAAAACTCTGGAAGAGAACCAAAACTTTCAGATAGGAACCGTCGGACTCTTACGTGAATTGTTAGAAAGGATCACAAAAGTATAGCTCCCAAAATTACTGCAGAGCTTAATGACCACCTCAAGAACCCAGTTACCACAAAAATTGTTCGCCGAGAGCTGCAGAAAGCCGGATTTCACGGGAGGGCTGCAATCAGAAAACCACTAATTTCAAAAACAAACATTGCAAAGCGTTTAGAGTGGAGTAAAAACCTACAGAATTGATCCCAAGAGTAGCGGAAGAATGTTATTTTCTCGGACGAGTCATCCTTTACTTGTAGATTACTGTAGAAAACATTTCAGTTCACAAAAATTAGGCTAACTGGGATTTTTTTTCTTTCTGCTGGAACATCCCTAGATGAAATAAATGTAAACAGTAAAGCTGAAAAAGTGACATTCCTATTTGTATTGTAGTCAATTGATCACAAACTGTTTCAGCCTACGTTAACACAACCACGCCGTTCGTGATAGAAGCAATGAAAATGGTACGTCGTTTCAGGTAGCAACCTCTGATTTTGGTGGAAGCAGACGATACGTTGTCGTCAGTCATCTCAGAATGGGGTGGAACAGTAATTTGCTTCGTGATAGTTAATAGAGTGGTTGCTTGAATAATCCTTTCTACTATAGACACAAGACCTGAGAGAGGATAGTCAATTACATCGACCCCAGTTCGACCTCGAAAGGAGGAAAAGCAAAGTCGACCTCGGCGGAATTTTAGCTCAGAACAGAAAGACGGGCGAGATGCTGGTAAACGTTTGCCCGATGCGACAGCGATTCCCGCTAGCTCGTTGCCTTAAGTGGTTGTTTGAATAATGATATTTCAAAAGAAAGATTATAGCATTGAGATATTTCACTAACTGCATGATAAGGTAAGCATTTGATTCTAAACATTCTTATATTTACATATAGACAGGCGGAATGAAGATACCAGCAACTTAGCAATCACCCAGGTTGCAAACTCAGTAACCAATCACAACGTTTCATTGATGACATCAGCCAAACACATCCCAGACATCAAGCCGTTACTTTACAAATACAAAGCGAAACATGTGAAACTTATAAATAAAATGAAATAAAACAAAAAGGAAAAATAATATATAGTGGAGTCAAACCTAACAATGTTGCATAGGTAATATTAAAAGATTTGTTTCTTTTGACTGAACTAGATATTGCAAACTATTTCCTGGAAATACAAAACTTCCGACAGTGACTTTTAGTTTCATTAACTGTGCTAAGTTACATGCCAATTCCGAATGTGTGGGCTACGTTAAGAATAATGTTTTACAAACAATAATTCTTTCTCACTTAAAATTTGCGAGGAAGAAGTATAACACCAAACAAATTTAGCATTTACTTCCTACAATATTTACGATTCAAATAAAAATTAAAGGTAAAATAAATTATATGGGATGTTGCATCCTAGTGCTAAATAACATTTATACTTGACTTTAAATGAAAAAGCTGAGATGCAACTTCGAAAAATAAACAGAAAAAGCAAAGTGTAGACAAGACAACAGAGCCAAATGAATTTTAAATGAATTAAATAATACCCGAAGCAGCTTCTAAACTTAAACTACTTTATAATACACAAACACCAGAGCTTAAACCGACAAAACAATGGTTTTGCTACAACAAAGCAAGTTTAATCGTTCAATTTTTTTCTTCTTTACACCATTGTAAAGACTCTAGCGAGAGTCATTATGGCAATATCATTAACACACACTCTGGTTCAAATCCACTCCTTTATTATTAGTCAATTGGTTAAATATCCAACTAACTAATCGATTGCTTGTTTACTTTGAGTAAACAGGAAGTCATTGCTTGTTTGTTTTTTTTTGTTCTTGTTTGTCAAAGCTCTTTCGTTACTACTTGCAAAATTTTCAATGACTTTCTTCTTAGTTCGTTACGGGACTCTCTACAAACGTCACTTCTTGGTTTTTATCAGTCTTGTACCATGTGTTCACTCTGTTTTATCACAAATCTTCTGTTTACTGTTCCAATCTTTACTTCGGTATCTAGGAGGGTACCACTGGTATCATTACATATGATATTATCTAATTTCTTTCTGGCTCCCCTGTATACACACACGAATAGGCAGAAGAATACATACATACATACATACATACATACGCGCACACATGCACGCAATAAGTCTCAAGCAGACAAACACGGCTTCCGTAACGGACTAAGAAGAAAGTCATCGGAAAAGTTGCAAGTAGCAATGAAAGAGCTTTG
Source organism: Octopus bimaculoides (assembly GCF_001194135.2). Classification (NCBI taxonomy): domain Eukaryota; kingdom Metazoa; phylum Mollusca; class Cephalopoda; order Octopoda; family Octopodidae; genus Octopus; species Octopus bimaculoides. Next base: position 127,088,039 of record NC_068981.1, read on the forward strand.
ACAAACTGTGGCAGTGGTGACCTCCGGCGTTCTCGGCTCCCAGACCGCATCCCTGCTCACTGCTATCAGAGCGGAGATAGCTATCCACAAATGCGAGCCCCGTGAGTCAGTGGCTGTTCCAACGCATCTCCCTCACCATCATCCAGGCCAACACCTTTTCCAATTCGTCCGCTTAGACCAGTGGTACCCAAAGTGAGTGGTATTGCTCCACTAGAGCAGTGGAAAGTTCCAAGAAGCGGTGAAAAAAAGGGGGCAATAATGGAATAATGGTTCATGTAAAAAAAATGGAGCGATAGTGGGGTAGCGATTCATGTAAAAACAACAAAATAATGGGTTAATTAGGTTAAGTTTTAGTTGTGAAATACAGTTACTTTGAATTTGCTTCAGAAAGAGATCTACGTCTGTGATAGTTACTTGGTGTGGGAGCGCTAGGAATGTGGCCTGAGTGTCAATGGGGCAGCAACCCGAATAAGTTTGGGAACCACTGGCTTAGACCATGAGGCAGACTGACAAACCTTTTTAGATAATTCTTTGTTGTGAGGAAGACGAAAGATATGATAACTTAGGGTTCCTTATACACGTTAAAATACGGTACTTATTTCAATTAGGAGTGAATGTTAAGGTTATCATTGTTAGAAATGTCAGCTCCAACACTTGTTTGTGCGACGTTCGAGTGATGCTGTCAATCCACCACTCTTAATTGCTTTTCAGTTATTGCTATTAACATTATGGAGTTTTATCGCTTTTCTGTGTCAAATAAAAAAAATCATAATTGTTTTACTAACATGAACTAATATTTCTAACTCCACAAATATGGGATTATTTCTCAATTTTTAGGTATTTGACAGGCAAATACCAAGACTCTCTCTCTTACCCCCCCCCCACACAAACATTACATTTCTGAATTTTCAACTGGAAAAAAAAATGAAGTGGAACGGAAATAATAAATTTACGCTCTAGTTTCAAATCTCGCCGAAGTTTTGTCTTCAATTCTTTTGGGGTCGATAAAACAAGATGCCAGTTGAGTAAGAACTAGGTCAATGGCATTGACTATCTCCTCTCCTTTTCTTTTAATCAATTTCTCTTTTCGTGCTCATAGAAAGATATTTATTTTAATCGACAAATAAAATAGGAATACTGCAAACTATTTTCAGACTTTCCCTATTAATTTCATCGTCTTTTGAATTATGAACATATTTACATCATAAGTGTTTTTTCGTTGTAAGGCTTTCTTTTTTTTAGTTGATTTTCAACTAGCAAGACTTATCGTAGATGGCGTAATAAGTCACGCCCGGACAACGTCGGGTTATACTGCTAGTTGACAAATAAAATAGGAATACTGCAAAGTATTTTATCAATAAATTTGGTACTTTTAATTTCAATGTATAATTTCGATTGAACATTTCGATATCTTTCTATTATGACGTCATAATTTGCCGATGTTTCTTATAAATACGTATATGTATGTATATAAGTCCCTTGATTGTTAAAGATAAGGTACGACAACTGTCACGTTGATAATACCTATTAAGACAGAAACACATGTACATGACTCTGCTCTTATTCCCGGCAATCTCTTTTCTTTAATGACATGTCAGCTTTGGTAAATTCTTGATTATTGAGGTTATCTCCCCTTCTAATATGGAACTGGTCTCAACTGCCAATTTTTAATTGACTAATTAACACACCCTAGACAATTTTAATAAATCTAAAATGTGTTGTATAGTATTTGATACGCCTTTATTTGTGATTAGAGCGATGCACACACGATCGCAAGATCGTAGTTTCGATTCCCAGGCCAGGTGGTGCGTTATGTTCTTGAACAGAACAGTTAGTTTCACGTTGCTCCTGCGATCATTTCGACATCTGACATATGGTACACCGTGCACCTGTACAGGCAATGTTGATTTGACAGAGGGAGTGAGCTAATATATACAGCACAAACATTTGACCACTAGAAACAAAATCATCTGTACAGGTTGTTCAGCAAGAATTCTCATCTATCGTTTACTACAGGAATGTGTGCACGCACATATATACATACGTACATACATACATACATACACACACATACATACATACATACATACATACATACATACATACATATGTGTTTGTATGTGTGTGTGTATGTATGCGTGTGTGCGTGTGCATATGTATGTATATATATGTGTGTGTATGTATATAGACATGTATATATATGCATATATATATGTGGTGGTGGTGGGGGGGTACGTAAATATGTGTGTTTATATATGTATGTATATGTATATATAAATGTGTGTATGTGTGTATATATATATATATAGGTATGTGTATATATATGTGTATGTATATGTGTATGTATGTGTGTAGATATGTATATATATATATATATATATATATAT
>NC_068981.1:127092870-127094553 GCF_001194135.2 Octopus bimaculoides
CGGAGTTATAAATTTAAAGTGAAAAATTTTGATTTCGCAACGTTTTCTTTTTTAAAATTCACAGGGGTGGTTGTGTGGTAAGAAGTTTCCTTCCCAACAACATAGTTCTGTGTTCTATTCCACTGCGTGACACTTTGGGCAAGTGTCTTCTAATATAGCTTCAGTTCAATTAAAGCCTTGTGAGTGGATTTGGTAGACAGAAAATGAAAGAAACCTGTCGTATATATATGTTTGTGTGTGTTTGTGTTACCTACGCTTAGCAACCGATGTTGGTTTGTTTAGATTCCTGTAACTTAGCGGTTCGACAAAAAGACCGATAGGATAAATACCAGGTATGAAGGCGCGTGGCTTAGTGGTTAGGGCATTCGGCTCACGATCGTAAGGTCGTGAGTTCAATTCCCGGCGACGCGTTGTGTCCTTGAGCCGGCCTTGTCACACTCCGTGTCACGCTGAGTCTCCCTGAGAACTACGTTAGGGGTACACGTGTCTGTGGATTGCTCAGTCACTTAAACGTTAATTTCACGAGCAAGCTGTACCGTTGATCGTATCAGCTGGGACCCTCGTCGTCGTAACCGACGGAGTGCTCCTTTTATAAATGAATACCAGGCTTGGGAAAATGTGCTGGAGTCCATTCGTTCGACTAAAGCTCTTCACGGCGATGTCCGAGCATGTCTGCAGTCGAATGACTGAAGCAAGCAACACATAAAAAAAACTTTGAAACGTATATTTTTGCTCCCCAACTTCTTCGGAGTACACAAGCAACCATAACTCCTTTCATTTTATTGTTGTTTTGTCCTTTGTTCTTTCTTGAGTTACATGTTTTCAACATATAAGATTACGATTCTGCAACAAAAGAAAGTGTTTCTTTTTTTTTTTTACACAAATTCTATTATTTAGTGGAGTTATGTTTCAAATTTTTATTTTATTCATGTATTTATCTATTTGTTTCAAAAATATTTTCTAGCAAAATATTCGAACCAAAATAATGTACATTAAAAAGAAAAGCCGTTTTATAACACTCACCTTTCCACAAAACTTTAATTTCAAAGTATTTTTCAGAGGAAAATATCGAACCAAATAATGATTTCAGTTTTAGGCACAAGGTCAGCAATTTTGAGGGGATAGGTGTTGGTCAACTGCATCGATCTCGGCACTTGGCTGGTACTTTGAAAGAATATGGATACTTTATACTGTAGAAAGCAGTCAGTCACAGTTGCCAGACCAACTAGTTAAAAAGAAAAAACACACACACACACACTGTTTTATTATTTCCCATAAAGGGTGTACAAAGAGGGAGATAGCACAAACAACCCTGGGGGTCGACAAATGAGATAAAAATTTAAGTGAAATATATGATTAATTGTATGATAATCAGAAACAATAATGACAGACATAAGAAACAAATGAGACAAAAATAAACAGGTATGCTCCGACCCCACGAGCCCTGTCTTTTCGTCGTCACCTTGCTTTTTTTTCCTTTATGACGTGTTCACGCAGGGTCTTTCACACCCAGCATCCGTGCAATACACGCACACACACAAACAAACAAACAAAAAAAACTAGAGGATCTTCGAAAAGTAGCAGATCGTATTAGAAAGCAGCCTAAAACGAAAATTTCTTGAAGATTAAAAAGAAAACTATATATATATATATATATATATATGTCTAAGGATCGCCTGCAGG
>NC_068981.1:127097234-127098657 GCF_001194135.2 Octopus bimaculoides
ATATATTGTTTTATTTTATGTTATTATTTAGGGTTATTCAGGTACACTCTCTCCTACATATGACTTTGAAAATAATTTTTCATCCCCACAAAAATCTTATAATCCGCATAGGGAAGTAATTGATGACATATTGAAGCAGTCACTGGCCATCACATACGTAATTTCATTCCAGGTAGGTGTGTGTTTGAGAGACATAATTGGCATATTAGATTGCATGTAAATATGTTTTGTATCAGCTCTGCAACCTTTTTCTTTAATATTTTGAATGTGTTTTAAATTAATCCTGATAAAAACAACATAAATAAAAGCTGTCGAAAATTCATTTAAATTTAACCTAACTCCCCCGCAATAACGAATATCTCAGCATGCATCGAATGTTTTATTATGTAAAAGAAAGAAAGAAAGAAAGAATACATACATACATATTATGCACACATACACATCTAAACATTACACCATCATGACGAAAACTTTGCTCTTTTCCCTGTTCCCAGCTGGAAGATCAGTTAATAGCACCGCTGAGCTTGAGCATATTCTCTTGCAAAACTTACGTCACTAAACCCCCGCATCTAATTCCTTACGTAATTCTTAATTACCCAGATGTTTCGAGTGTTGCTGCAGCTGTCTCCAGTTAACTGCATGACAAGTAAAAATCCGAAGAAAACGCATGTCAACATTTGGCAGCGCGACAACAGCAACGACGACGATGACGACAAAGAAAGCAACGTTATAGACTTTTTGCCATTAGAAAGTTCAATGCATATCATTTAAAAATGTGCATTATATTATTGTATATGAACATTTTAATATATTTGATGAATAGAAAATAACATTCAGACATCTGGGAAAGAATTTACGTCATTTGAAGGCCCTTAATGAAAAATAATTATAGTTTCCAATAATAGGCACGAGGTCAGAAATATTTGGTGCAAAGAAATTAGTTGATTGCATTGGTGCCAATTCGTACTTCATTTTTATTTTATCGACCATGGGAAGTTGGCTTCGGCAAGGTTTGAACTCAGAACGTTCAAAGCCAGAACAAATACTATATGGCTGCTGTCCGACACTATAACTATTCTGCGAATCAACCGCACTGATGATAAGGATGATAATAATAATAATCCTTTCTGCTATAGGCACAAGGCCCATATTTTGTGGGGAGGGGGACAGTCGATCACATCGACCCCAGTACTCAACTGGTACTTATTTTATCGACCTCGGAAGGATGAAAGGCAGAGTCGACACCGGCGGAATTTGAACTCAGAACGGAGCGACGGACGAAATACCGTTAAGCATTTCACCCAGCGTGCTAACGATTCTGCCAGCTCGCCACCTTAATAATAATAATAATAATAATAATAATAATAATAATAATAAAAAAATGTGGGATCTGAAGACGAAAACAATACCTATTGTCATAGGT
>NC_068981.1:127098883-127104750 GCF_001194135.2 Octopus bimaculoides
CCCATATCCTACGTAAAATACTGTCTATGTGATCTCAAATTTTAAAGCAAACACATAATTTTCTTATGGTTTCTTAAACATTCACTTGAACAAAACTGTACAAATCCAAATATATGGTACTCTAGGCATAACACCTACATGAACTTCTAACTTGTTGTCTCTTGAGGTCTCTGGGTGAGACTTGGATCCAACTTGTACAAATGCAAAACAAAAGTCAAACATATAATAATAATAATAATAATAATAATAATAATAATAATAATAATAATTTCTTTACTTCTACTACAGGCACAAGGCCTGCGATTTAGAGGAGAGGATAGCCGATTACATTTGACTGGTGCTTGCTTATTTTTATAAATTCCAAAAGGATGAAAGGCAGAGTCGACTTCAACGGCATTTGAACTCAGAACGTAAAGAGCCACAATAAATGTCAGCAAGCATTTTCTCCGGCGTGCTAACAGTTCTATTCGTTTTTGATTTAGGCGCAAAGCCAGGGATTTTAGTGGGAGGAGTAGTCATTACATTCTATTTCTTCACTGGTACTAACATAAATACAATACCAGAAATTTCGGGAAAGGAATTTGTTGATTCTATCAACTTCAGTACTTGACTGGTACGAGTTCTTTATTTCATCGAGCCCGGAAGGAAGAAAGGTAAAGCTGACTTCGGTTGTATTTGAATTCAGAACATAAAGAACTAGAACAAATGCCGTATTCTTCGTTGTTCTATCGATTCTGCCAGACTACAGCCTTCAGATTTGAGGAGAGAGATTCTCTTTCTCTCTTCCCCCTCTCTCTCCTATAATTTGATTAAATTGATTCCATTATTTAACTACAACATTATTTTATCAATTATTGGAAGAAAGAAATGAAAGTTAGCGCCATCAAGATTTGAACCCATAACGTAAAGCAACGTCAGAAAATATTTCAATGCATTCCCCGACACTATACCGAACCTGCTAATACACTGTTCTGAGAATGTGTAATCTTATTATGTGAAGGCGCGTGGCTTAGTGATTAGGGCATTCGGCTCATGATCGTAAGGTCGTGAGTTCAATTCCCGGCGACGCGTTGTGTACTTGAGCAAGACACTTTATTTCACGTTGCTCCAGTCCACTCAGCTGGCAAAAATGAGTTGTACCTGTATTCCAAAGGGCCGGCCTTATCACACTCTGTGTCACGCTGAATCTCCTTGAGAACTACGTTAGGGGTACACGTGTCTGTGGATTGCTCAGTCACTTACACGTTAATTTCACGAGCAAGCTGTTCCGCTGATCGGATCAGCTGGGACCCTCGTCGTCGTGATCGATGGAGTGCTCCTTTAATCTTATTATAACAATAATTATGCGCATACATACATATCTATCTATCTATCTATCTATCTATCTATCTATCTATCTATCTTCTGCCTGTCTTCTGTCTGTCTATATGTACGTACGTACGTATGTATGTATGTATGTATGTACGTATGTATGCATGCATGTGTGCGCGTGTGTAAGTGCATGTGAGAGCGAAGAACGTCCCACTACCACCACCACCATATCTATCATTAAATCAAGCTATAGAAAATTTGTTTGGTACTAGTTTTAGAAATAAAATAGAACTTCAACGTGCCAAAACCCAAAATTGAACCAGCAGCTTTAAGATCTTCAGTCTAACCAACTCTCGAGCCGAAACACTTGAGTGAATGAACAGCAGAGGATCCCTGAAAACCTGCTGTTCAGCTCCCTCTAGTGTTTCTTACTACTAGGGATATTTTAACTGTGATTAAAATGCAAATATTTTGAAAGAATATTCTAAATAAAATACGTGCAATAATGTGTAAAGAAAACATCCTTCTAAATTAAAAAGTAATTCAAAATCAACCCGGGAAGAGTGAAGGTAAAGTCGGCTTCGTAGGAATTTGAACTCAGAATGTAATGATGGACGAAATGCTTCGCAGAAGTTCGTCCGGCGTGGAAACGATTGAGCCAAAGCACAGCCTTAGCAACAACTATAATAATAACAATAATAATAATTTCTTTACTAACCACGAAAGCTCAAGGAGGACAAAGACAATAGTGAGAACAAAATACAAACGCAGTAGGAATTTATGTGTAAAGTGTAAAATATAACAAAATATATAATAATACAATTCTAAAATACATTATTCTATAATACATTATTTTAGAACTTCTGAAATAATTCCGGAAAACAGGGATAGCTGCTTAGAAGAAAATTCCATAAAACCTCGAAGACCCTATCTACCAAGGGCAAGTCCCCTCTCCCACATTTCGTTCCCTGGTCTACAAGTGCATGCTCAGAGAGTTGGCTCGTTCACTCGTACCATATTCACGATTTTTACCCACGTCTCAAAGAATTTTCTGAGGTGGTTGTCCTTTCCTTTCCACCCCCACGTTCTTCTCCAAATGAATCTTGAAAATGTTGATGAGGGCTTAACCGACAAATAAGGTGCCTGTCTTCAATTATTTCAGTCTCGTCCGCTACACAATCTATTTCGCCATAGCCATCAAACAAAGGGAAACTGTCTGACCTTTTCAACCAAAGAAAGCGGTGTGCTTATCTTCACGATTGACTCAGTAGCTCTCCGACAAACTCGCCAAGACTATAATGCTCGGACATTGGACAAGTGCCTGTAAAACAGTTTCATCGTTTCGCGCAACATCTCGGACAGACCCGGTTGACTGCACTTCCGTGCCCGTAGAATGTGTCAAGAACTGACAATGCTCCAGGATAACACTGTCAGCTCAGGCATTTCTGGAAGTTATCAATAGTTCTTCAGTTGAAAATTCTTTGGCACAGACCATTTCTTTGATTCTCGTCGACGCCTAATGTTTTCCAGAGAATGTCGTTACTCTTTCTCATCCACTACTAGTCTTTTATAAAACGCAGATGCCGACGTTCTATCGTTTGCATTGCCCGACTGGTTAAAGTCTGTCACTGTCTGAGAACATTCCTGATGGCAAGCGTCTAGTTTTTGATCTCCGTTTGATCCAAAACTACAACCCCACCAAGGAAATGAACTGCAGAAAGACGCGTCTGATAAAGAGCGATCACAGATACTCTCCATCGAGAAATCTTTGTAGATGCCGCAGCCTTAGAGTATGTTTGCGCATTAACAACCACGACATCCTGTGCCGTCCGTTCAAAGAATACTAACAGTATATGGACCGATTTCCCGTCGAAGTAACTAAGGAGATTCCGTGACTTCATTGCATATTTAAAGAGAATATGCCGAGACTCCACAAAGTAGGTAATGGTATGGGATCGAGTCACCAAGAGAATTTTTCTTTTCTGTAAAAAAGAAGAGAAAACATTATGAGCAGGCGGTTGAAATTTAGTCAGAACTTCTGAAATAAGGCACAGACGTCAGGTGGTTGTTCACAACCAAAACAAAACACTAGTTGGCCACCTTCAGCCAGTCTTTCAGAGATAGCTTTATCTTTATCCATTTTGGGGCGAGATATGCCACTTAGTTTCATAGCCCCCCCCCCTCTCTCTCCTAGGTTTCGTATCGACGAACAAGGTTCGTGAAACATAGAGCATACAGTGAATTTGTTGCGTGTCGCGTCTCTGTCAGTCGGACCCAGAACATGGCTTTCAGTCTTCATATCTCTTTACAACACAACATTCAGGTCTAACCTGAGTGAAGCAGCCAGTACCATCGTCACTATGACCATGTTTGTGGTGTTTCTTCTAAAAGTTTCCCTTCCAGATTCACTTCTAATTCAAGCTAACCTTGTGAAAATATATTTAATTTGGCGTTAATATATATTTAATGCAAAGATCATTAGAAAAAAACAACTATAAATAATTATACGGTGAGAAAATAGTATTAGTTAATGACTAATACTGTTTTTATCGTTTCGGCATGTATGGGTGACAACTTCATAACACGTTTCAATTTCTATTATTCTTCAGCGGTGAAGCATAGACTTTATCGTACTTAGCAAAGCAGTGATGGAAGAATCACTAAATGTACATTGTGTATGTACACAGACTGGTGCATAAAAATAGAATTGTCCCGACAATAAATAACTCAAAGACGTCATCGGCATGAAAAACAATAGTTAAATTAGTGTCAACATTTTATTTCAAGGTGCATTAAAAAACTAATTAGAAATAATTATGAGGTGAAGAAAAAAGAAAGAATACTTGCTGACCCGCTTCAATTCGCCCACAACGTCGTTATCGACTTCTTCATAAATCTAAATAAAACAGACAAGAATGACAAGGAATGGAAAGTTCTCAGTATAAAGGTAAATGAGATCGTATGCAGAAAGGTGAAAATGGACACCAGCCAAGTGAGGGGTGGGGAGCACATTTGTCTATATGGACAACAGGTGGGAATTATTTTGTTCGCCTACGCAGGAAATGATTTCTTAATTCTTGAATAAAATGAATCGGCTACAGAAGTAGATCAAATCAGAAATATAAAAACTAAACACAAAATGTATTAAAATTAAAAGCTACATTATTAATAACAAACCAGAAACATGTAAACCCTCAAAAGCTACAGATGACTTAACGTCTAATTTAAAATTACATTGCTCACATTAAAATTGCTAACTTCACGACACCGGCCGTTATATTGGCCATACAAGTACTATAGCCGCCTGTCAGCTTACCATGCAGTTACAAGGAGCAATAGTGATACACTATTCTAAAGAATCCCCCTAAAAAATAGAATACTAATGGAGAAGTAGTACTAATGATGCAGGACATTGTTGTACTCTTACAGAATAAGTACCAGACTTTAAAAAATACTGGAGTCAATTTGTTCGACTAAAGATGGTGCCCCAGCATGGCCACAGTCCAATGACTGAAACAAGTAAAAGATAAAAGAACTATTTTCACAAATTTAGTGTAACAAGCGGGGCTTTGAAAATATGTAAGATACGTACTTTTTACAGTTGTTGATGCCTAAATTCCAGTTGTGATAGTTTGTTTCTTCGTTAGAAACCAACACTTTATTTACAAGAAGAATTTAAAAGAATGTTCCTTTGTTAATATATCTATAAATCTGAAATTTTTTTACTAAATCCATCACTCTGCAATTTCCTAGTCAAGGCGGCTCCTTAAATAGCACACATACAGCTAGAGTTTCTGCATACGCTGCTCTTGTTGCTTCCAACTTTACACAGTGCACACTCACACAGAGCAAAATCCTTATCAACTTTTCTACCTCACCATCAATGCACTCAGTCTCCGAACTATTATAATACTTTTTCGGTCACTGAAATCTAGGAAGGTGATCAGTATCGACGGCATTCCTTCAATTCCGCTCAAATAGTGTTCTCAGAGCTATCACCTAAACTTGTTTCTTTATTGCCCACAAGGGGTCAACGAAGAGGGGACAATACAATACATGTGGGGACATAGAACAAATGAAGGAAAAAAATAAAAACGTATGGTACAATGATAATGAAAATGAAAAATGAAAGTGGCGCTACCTGCCCCACGAAGCAACATCACTTATTTTTTCTTAATATTCCATTATATCGAGTCCATAGCCTTCTTTGAGTTCCTCATATTTTATACTCTCTGGTAATCTCTCCTTATCATACTCCACCTTCCAAACTTCGTATTTTCCTTTGTATTTTTTAATCTTATTTTTCTGTTCTTCTGTTATTAGTATGCATGTATGGCACCCGCTAATACTCGCCTCATCCTTCATCCCAACAAACACTGTATTCTCCCATCCCATCACCTTTTTAGCCAGTTCGTCTTCCGCTTCCTCGTACAACACACGCGCAAAACAACCAGTGGAAGGGGAAGTTTGTGGGTTCCTGTGTGTTAATTCTTTTCTTTTTTGTTTTTGTTTTGGAGGGGAATGGGAAGGTTTGGTGTCTTCAGGGAGAGGGTGGG
>NC_068981.1:127104760-127107144 GCF_001194135.2 Octopus bimaculoides
TTGGGTAATTGTGGGGTGGGGTTCTGTGTGTGTTGGACTTAATTTCTTCCTTTTTCTCCTTTTTCTTTTCCTTGTTGTCTCCCATTCTTTCTCCGCTCCATCTTCTTCCACCTTTACCGGTAACATTGTTTCTTCCTTTTGTTCTTCCTGTGGTTCCTCCTGGACTTCCTCCTGGGGTTCTTTCTCTTGTGGTCTCTCTGTCTCTTTGTTTGGTAGAGGGCATTTCGCTCTAATGTGGCCCTTTAGACCACATTTAAAGCAGCGAGGGATTCTGCCCTCCATCCTGACACTCATTATTGTGTCGTTCACCGTTATGGTTTCCACCATATCCTCTATCGTCTCGTTCGACCTCTGAATAATCATATTCAGTGTCTGACCCTTCTAATTAACACTTTTTGTTTTCGTAGCCTGGAGCACCTCGATCTTATCTTCATTACCCATTAGGACAGCGGCTGCAATCCAGGCCACATCCATCTCCGGTGGAATTCCTTCCGCCCTAACCCGAGACGCTCTCTGTCCCAGGTACGTTGGTAAAAGTTTCCTCATTCCTTATCGTGGTCGCTGCATGCTTTTTCGCTGTTTCGCTTATGTAATAGCTCTTAGATTGCGATTAACATTTTACATTTGATTGGGGATATCACACCATATGACACAATGTACTGCTTGTGTTTTAATTTAAAAAATCAGCCTTTGACACTAGCGAATGTTGCGTCCAAGAGCTTGGGATACGAGCAAATCATTCAAGTGTGTTGTTGCTGCTGATACTGTCTTTTTCTGCTACTGATATCGCCGTTCTTGTTGCTATTTAATCCAAAGTTAGACTTGATCGAATTGACCCAGGGTGAGGGTCATTCCAGTTGTGACCATCCTATCCTGTTAGAAGTATGTAGGACTACATTATATGATATGTCATCGTTACTTCATATGGTAGGTAGGGTGCGATTCGAAGGAGATTTGGCTGCTATTTCTAGTAGGTCAAGTGACCGCATACCGGCACCCTCGTTGGCTCGTAGTTGATAGTGTTGATCTTGTGAAAATTATTCGTGACAGTGGAGGTTGTGGTGCTGCTGTTCTTGACTATTGGTATTGTTCTTTTGCTACTGTTGTACACCATATCACTATTACTATTCTTGTAATCACTGCAGTTGTGTTCATCCACGACGTTGGTATCTATAATATTCAGAACACCGACGAACCTCAAAATTCCTCCCACCACCTCTAACTGCAGTAACTTCCCAGGTAGAGGCGAACCAGAACGTACTCATCTCGTTTCTTTCCTTTTTTTTTTTTTTTTTTTTTTTTTTTTGCTAGGTACTCAACTATCAAAATAAATGACATCCAAAATATTCTTCGAGCCGTATATTTCTGATATGTAACCATTTCATCTAATCGAGCAGATACTGCGGTACATCGAAGTAATCCAGCCTTTGTAAACAAAAGTGAAACTGGTTGCGTATGATCGAACCCTGATGAAATCTTTATATTGATATAAATCGATCAGAGCCTTCGTCGAAGCTAAATTTGCTACATTCCGTCTCCATCGTATATCACGTGAGATAGAAGTCCTTATATAGCCCAGCCGGGAATCGTACAAGTTTGTGTGAAGCAACGAACCTACCGACGACAAGTGTCAACCTATTTGCTGTCACCTTAGCTAAAATCTTTCATTCTTCATTCAGCCGAGTTATGGAACTGAAATAATAAACCATGAGTCACTTGTTCGCGTCTTTATTCAACAGCATCACCACTTTATAGCACATACAAATTGGAAAGCTCTCAGTTTGCTGCAGATTGCAATAGACGATATACGATAGGTTGCCAAAAGCGAACAAGTTTGGCCTTTATACTCAAAGCTCGTTAGGTAGACTATCTAAACACGGTGACTTGCCCTTCACACATACACAGTACCTCACGTATTTCACATTGGTTTAACTGATTTTTTTGCAGTAGCCTACCTATCCTTATAAAAGTCGCAGCAGGCCACCGAGGAAAACATTAAAATCCACCGTTTACCTCAAGCAGCCAGTAAAGTGTTGTTGAAAATTCGCATACATTTTCCTGGAATCGAGTGGCACACACATATCATAGTCAGCCAAAGACTGGATGGTGGCTTTGTTACTACGTCGCATCTTACGTCCATTATTGCGACTTACACACTTTACTCTCTCTTTTACTCTTTTACTTGTTTCAGTCATTTGACTGCGGCCATGCTGAAGCACCGCCTTTAGTCGAGCAAATCGACCCCAGGACTTATTCTTTGGAAGCCTAGTACTTATTCTATCGGTCTCTTTTGCCGAACCGCTAAGTTACGGGTACATAAACACACTACCATCGGTTGTCAAGCGATGTTGGAGGGACAAGCACAGACACACAAACATATACAC
>NC_068981.1:127107278-127115167 GCF_001194135.2 Octopus bimaculoides
ATATATATATATATATATATACATATACACGACGGGCTTCTTTCAGTTTCCGTCTACCAAATCCACTCACAAGGCTTTGGTCGGCCCGAGGCTATAGCAGAAGACACTTGCCCAAGGTGTCACGCAGTGGGACTGAACCCAGAACCATGTAGTTCGTAAGCAAGCTACTAACCACACAGCCACTCCTGCGCCTACACACGTTAAAGAAATGACCGAGTATCATTTTTGCGGCAAGTACGTCGGTCATAATATCTTTCCTAATATATCTTCTAATCTGCTGTTTTTTTCCAAACCTTATCAACTCTAATGGTTTTCTTACTTTCCTATTCCTGATTGCTCTAAGCTTTACTCACTGGGAACGATGCGTTCAGCTTCAAGTAATCATATCTCTGTCTATGAGTCTTATCTAAGCTTACAGTACAGATCAGTGCAGAACTTGTAGTCTGTATAGTCACATAACCGAAACTGTAGGCGCCTCCGTATCTTTAGCCACCAATTTATGAAAAAGAAAAAAGACTCCATGTAGATGCGATCTTGATGAATCAGTGTGATTTCTTCTGGTCCACATTGGTAAATTCGGAAAATCCTATCGGTATGTTTCTAAGAATCAGAACTGCTTGCACGTAGTTTACCGCGACTTTCTGCTTTAACAAGTTCTACACAATCGCAGCGTGTGTCTGAGACGCCGTTACAGCAGCCCACTAACAGTAATATGTCTAAAAATGCTTCTTGATGCCTGAAGGAGCCTGACCTTCACTATTGTTTGTGTGCCCGGCTTCACTATTGTTCACACCCAGTATCAACCTACTGTTTTGATCTAAACATTTTGAAAGCAACACTTCCACCCTACTCGATCTGGGTCAACCGAAACAGGCCTAGGAAAAGTACGAGCGTGGGCGTCTTAAAAATGTTGGTCTTAGTGATAGTTATACTATATCTAGTGACCTAAGGTCATTAAGCAAGTGACCTTGTACATTTACACAGCCAACTTTTAGAATGGCCATGTAGGTGTAAAATACAGAAAATGGAAAAGACATCTAGAACAACCTGAAATTCGGTTTCCGAAGTCTCTAAAGATCCTTCTAGCATTGCGTAAACTGTTCTGTTTCGAAAAAGACCCACTTCCGCGTGGAATCTCCCCGACAAGTTTCTGCAGACCTTTGGCATCATCATCATCATCATCATCATCATCATCATCATCGGAAGTCCCTGTCACTTGCCTTGTATGTTCTTGTTTTCTTTTGTTTTTTTTTCTTCTTTCAACTCAATGTCCTCGTATCAAAGAACGGTGAAGTTGGAGAATTCGTTTGTGTTTTTGCTGTTCTTGTTTCTTTTATTTTTGTCTTTTTTATTATATTTTTGTTGCTGTAGGTTTTGAAAGTGTTTATATTGTTATTGTTGCTGTCGTTACTACTGCTGTTGATGCTGTAACTCCTCCTCTACAGTTGAGAGAGGTGGTAAGAGTGCACGGAGTATATGGATCTGTGTGTGTGTGTGTGTGTGCGTGTGCGCATGTGTGTGTGTGTGTGTGTTTCCTGGTGTTGTTTTAAGAGGATGTATATTATCGGAAGACTTCCTTGGTCGGTAGTAGTGATAAACTATCCTGTTTTAGTTATGGTCTGAGTTCAGCAATTTCTGCTACTTTTTTTATACTTTGGCTGCAAATAGATCCATTGCTTGTTGAAACCACAATTATGGATCCCGGACTATCTTCTGCCTACCACAGCAGTCAGTTGGCTGCAATTTGGCAAGTCTATCTGGACAGAGATTTTCTCCAGTTTTTTTTTTTTCCCCTTGTGATCTATACTTGGATATCTATGCCAATCTCTGATCAATTTTCCTGGTAGAAACTCTTCATTTACAAATTCTTGCCACGTTTTTTTGTTAACTATTAGATGTCGATTTATGGCAGCACATGCAATTTATGGTGGCACATCCCTGGCTGTCATCTGTTTCAGCCTATGTTAGTAGAGATGAGAATAAAATCTTCACTCCTTGCAATGTCTTCTTCATGTGATTATGAAGGTAAACTCATCTTAAAAGCTTCGTATCGTTTTGTCCGCGTGTCCTCAGATGCTGCTCAGATTACTTCTCTCTATAGACCCGCATGGGCTTCTTCGCTATGCGCCGGTACGTGAGCGTTCACCTTTCGAAATCGGTGACAATTTCAGACAGTAGAATTCACTTGCTAGCTTTCATCTATCATTAGGAGCATTTTGACCTTCATTTCTTCTTCTATATTGTCGAAAGAAACCAGTTCTCAGTTGATTGTGTCTCTAGGCAGTTTTACTCAGTTATTTAGACTATAGTTATTGCTGTTGTCGTTGCTGCTGCTGCTTCTGCTGCAGTAGTGGATTTGGGAACCACTGTTATTGATGTTGTTGCTCTTATGTTGCTGGTGGTGTTGGCGATGGTAGGGATGGGACTGTCAGTCACCATCGTCAACATTGTTGGCATTGATGTTGGTGTTTTGGTGGTAATGGTGGTAGGGTTGTGGTAGTGGTAAGCATCCCGTTGCTTGTACTTCCTAACCAGATATTCACATCCAGTTTTGAGGCATAAAGTAATGTTTTTCTTTTAAACTGGCGTATATTTCCTTATAAAGTAAAAGAAGGACATAAAATGTGCAAGTCGTTTGGGTACAGTTAAGATTCGAGAGATGATACAACTGCGAAGTGTATCGTTACATTCTTTATTTTCATGGGATATAATTTAATATCAAGCGTGAAAGCTAAAGATACTCTAATCTATTCTACTTACAAATAAATCTGTACGAAGACCCAATTTACGTCGGCACTTTTCAACTTCTTGTACCCATTACAACTCCGAAACCAAAAGTTTGATTAGATTACAGGACTGCAGAGATTGTGTTTGTTTAACGTAAAAGAGAAAATTATCGAACTGTAATTAAATGAAATATGTATTTAATGGATTCTGTATGAATATAACTCTGTATGAGTTGGGCATTTGGCTCTTAAAGAAGAAAAAAAATGAGTAAAATCATAAAAGACCGCTACACTATAAGATCAACTTGTTTTGCAAAACGAATTTATTCGCAAATGGACGTCAAAGTTATTGAACCATTTTCCTTTTTTTATCATCTTACTAGAATCTGATTGTTTACATTCTGAGTTCAAATCCCATCAAAGTCATCTTTGTTTTGCATCTTTTCGGGGTCAATCAAATAAAATATTGGTTACAAAGTTTGGCACAAGGTTAGGCTAGCAAGTTTGAGGGAAGGAGTAAGTCGATTAAACCAATCCTAGTGAACAACTGGTACTTATTTTATCGACCCCGAAAGGTTGAAAGACAAAGTCGACCGCGACGGAATTCGAACTTAGAAAGTAAACATGGACGAAATGCCGTTAAGCATTTTGCCCGGCGTGGAAACAATTCTGCCAGCTCGCCACCTTAAAATCAAATAAAATATGAGTTAAGTGCTGGCGTCGATGGTACCGACTAATCCCCTCCCCTCAAAAAAAAAAATCACTAGTCCAGTGCCTAAATCAGAAACCCTAACGGCTAGTGAGCTGGTAGAATCGCTTGACATTGGAAGAAATGCTTTGTTATTTGTTACGGCTTTTCATGTTCTGATTTCAAATCTTGCCGAGGTCAACTTTGGTCATAAAGAGGCTGATGAAATAAGGTACCGGTCAAGAACTGGGGTCGAGGGTATGGAATATATCTCCCCTCCAAATTGTTGGCCTTGTGCCTTAATCATTAACCAATTAGTGGTTTTAGAATCTCTTTTACTCCCAAATGATTTGAGCTAAAATATTTATGTAGAAATTAGTGGTTATTACATCTTATGGTTCGCTTCATTATATATAACTTGATTATCTGATTTAAATTATATTTTAAAATCAGCAACTAATATTGTTTATGAAATATTTCTTCAAATGATTTCCCCTGATTTTCTGTCAATAAGTATTTTCTGACAATTTATGCATCATCTAAAAGTTCAAACCGTATAAAATCTCACTTTCAACGATGTATGCCTATTTAAACATTATTATTAACACTGTTCGTACTGTGAAACTAATTGTAGTAAAAAATTTACTTCCCGTTTGGAAAGATTAAAAATAGACATGAACTACAGAATAAAAATAAAGATGAGAAAAAATTAAAAGATTATAAAATAAATTAGGTTAAATTTTGATTTTTATCTCTTTTTATCCAAATACTTTACATCTTGTTCTCAAGAGACCTTCCCTGGCGAAGTTTCATCATGAACATTTTGTACTAAAGCTATTGACGTCCAGTTTTTTAAATAAATTCCTTTCGCGAAACCAAGTCGATCTTACAGTGTAACGATCTTTATTATTTTACTCATTCTTTAGTCAAAGAACCAAATATCTTAGCTTTTGAAGGCTTTAATATATTCTTTCACGCAGAATTTAATAAATATTTCTGGTGATTATAGCTAGATAAAAACATTTTTTTAATGCTTGAATTAGCAGCCAAATTTCTTTCATATCACATCGAGCCATCTTTATAAAGGAAAGATGCATATGCGTCTAGAAATAAATTGCCTTGCTTTTATTTGAAGCCTTCCAACTCCTAATGGAGTCGTAGGGATACCGTCACAGTCTTTTCCACCAGTCGCTGTTGTTTACCAAAATTCGAGTCTCCTCTAATAATCCACTTGTCCATTTCTTGTTATGATATTGTCTGTCTGTTTGACTGGCTGGCTGGTTTCTCCTGTTCATTTCTCCTTTTCCTCTCCATAGTTTCTCGAAAAGTAACCGTTGCATGACCAGATTCTCCACCCAACACTGAAAATCAGTGGAAACCGTTTGAAAAAATATTTCATAAGCAGTTAACGCGGTGAGCTGGCAGAATCGTTAGCTCGCTGGACGAAATGCTTAGCGGTATTTCGCCCGTCGCTACGTGGTGAGTTCAAATTCCGCCGACGTCTACTTTGCCTTTCATCCATTCGTGGTCGATAAAAAAAGTTGAACACTAGGGCCGATATAAACGACTCACTCCTCCCCTAAAATTGCTTGTCTTGTGCCAAAGTATGAAACCAGTATTTCATAAACAGTATCCGGTGCTACTTTGGCGTGTGATCTACAACTTAAGGGCGATTACTTAAGGTTAGGTTTTAGTTTACTTTTCAATTTCTAAGACGAAGGCAGTTGCATTTTAACGAAGAAATTACCTTTTAGATGATGAAGAAAATGTTGCACCAGGTCATCGTTGTGGTAGAGAAATGAAGGAAGCTAAAAAAAAGGTTGGGGGGCGATGAAATTTTGCGTTTCTAGCAGATGTTCGCTCAGTTCATCGATAAAATTATTCAAATTTGTATTTCATCTTTATCATCAAATTCGCCATTCAATTTTTTTATAAATTCTTTTGTACATTCTTAACATTGTAAGCGGATTTTTTTTCCAAATTCTTACTATTTTAATGATAACAAAACTATGTTTCATTTATGTCTTAGTAAATAATAATAATAATCTTTTGGGATTTTAGAAATTCGTCCTTTCAGTTGTAGGACACACACCAAAGTAGCACCCAGTATCCATTACTGATTTTAAAATATAATTTAAATCGGAGAATAATATTATTTAAAATGAAGTCCGCCATAAAATGGTATACCCACTAATTTCTACAAAAGTATTTTAATCCAACACATTATTTATGAAATCATACGGGAGTAAAAGGAGTTCCGAAATCACTGTTTAACCCCAGTAAAATAATGGTTTATGATTAAGGCACAAGGCCAACAATTTTGATCTGGAGGGGGAAATTCCAATGCCCTCGACCCCAATTCTTGACTGGTACTTTATTTGTTGTCAGAAAGTCCTACGGCTGACGAAAAACAGGGAGACAAGTAGGGAGTGTCTAAGTGGAGGTAGCGTAGACTAGCCAGTACTAATAAGCAGAGGCCACAGTAGTAACGGTAGAACACAGTAGTAACGGTAGAACACAGGCTGTAGTGTATCTGTAAGTGACTTCATACCAATCAGTCGAATGAACATTTTTGAGATGTGGTCAAGAGTGTTTTCTGTGCAGCTGCAGCACTGTTCCAAATATGCAAGTAGTCTCCCATTGTAGGTGTAGTGAATGTCACCACTTTAGTGAGGGGCTCACCAATATGGTGAGTTCATATTCTTCGTAGCTAATGTGTAGCTATAGCACAATGGAGTGTTCGCAGTCTGGTTGAAGTGACGGCGTTGGCGGTGGTAGTTTATCGTTAACTGTGTCTGTGTGTTTGTTCGGTAGTAATTGGTATTCAAAGACACACGGGCAAAACTCAATTTGTTCAATAGCAAAGTTTATTCACAGCAGTGGGTTACGTACAATGAAATATGCCTTGTATAAGATTTCTGGAAAGAAGTTATGTTTTATAGAGATGTCTATAGTGTATAAGCGGTAAATGAATGCGTGAAGATATTAGGTGTACTTTGGGTATGTAGAAAGAGACTTGATAGAAATGTTTCTAGAAAGCATGAGAGATAACGACATTGAGTTTGGACGATCCTGCTAGCGCACGTGGACGAAGAGTGGTTCTCGTGTGAGAGACGCCAGCGCAAACGCGATAGAACCAAACTGCAAGCCGGGAGTCTTTAGGGAAACTAAGTAAAGGAACTTGATTAAATATGGCCGCAGCCACATTATATAAGTAACGGACGTAGTAGGATATTAAGGAATGACGTATTCTCTGGATCTGAAAGGGAAGGCCGGCATTTGAGATGCAATGTTTGCTGTGTTGAGGATATGTGTTCATCGGGAGATAATTCTAGTGATTGTGAGATTTAGCATTTAAGCAGTAGCGACGTTTTTAATTGATTTCAAATTTTGGCAGAAGGCCAACAAATTCGGGGCAGAGGTAAGTCGATTACATCGACCCCAGTGTTCAACTGGTACTTATTTTATCGACCCCGACAGGACGACAGGCAAAGTCGACCTCGGCGGAATTTGAACTCAGAAAGCAAAGACGGACGAAATGCCGCTAAGCATTTCGCCCGGCGCGCTGACGATTCTGCCAGCTCGCCGCCTGAGCGAGGTTTCTAATTGCGTGCAGTTCTTATTTAAGGGAAGATGGGAAGTGTGACGATGCATTCTTGGTATATTCAGTGACTGTGTTTGTTTATTGACTTACTGATTTAGCTATTTGCTATTGAATGCAAAAAAATATTAGTATGACCTTA
Organism: Octopus bimaculoides; assembly: GCF_001194135.2. Lineage (NCBI taxonomy): Eukaryota > Metazoa > Mollusca > Cephalopoda > Octopoda > Octopodidae > Octopus > Octopus bimaculoides. The sequence continues at coordinate 127,114,436 of NC_068981.1, forward strand.
CTGGAAAACATTTTCGAGGTTTCTGTTTATGGAGTTGACACAGATTTGGTATGAAGTGTCTAGGTTGCGTACAAACGGAAGTCGACTTGAGAGTGATATAAAAAGGTAGGTTTTCGATAGATTGGGCTATACGTAAAGTCAGCATGGCATTTATTGCTTTAGAATTTCGTCGACTAAGTGGAAAATTGAAAATAAACTTTAAAAGGGTGCTGTTGCTGTTATTTACCACCAGATCAGACTTGAGAAAAAGTCGTTGTGCCGCATCAAACTATGCGCGTTTTTTCCACACGTCTACACAGTTTCACGACAATAGGGATTGCTTCTCGAAGCTGGTGCGCCGCCCATCCAACTGGACGCCGCCTCCAGGCCAGTTCAGTAGCCTAGACAAAGGTTGGTTGCGGACCTATACAGGGAGGAAGCGCTCAGCCACCTTCAAAATCCCCTCTTCCCCTCCGACTCCACCTCTTCCTACCAACAGCGCGTGTTCTCCACCATCCATGACCTCGTCTCCTCTTCTGCCCTCCCTCACCACCACCAGCATCATCGTCCGAACACCCCGTACATCCACCATCTATTTCCTTCCCAAAATACATAAACCCGACAACCCTGGCCGCTCCATTGTTTCCGCCTGCAATTGCCCCACCAAACTCATTTCAAAATACCTCAACCGCATCTTGTCCCCTTTAGTTGCTGCCCTCCCATCTCACATACACCACGCCAATCACGCCCTTC
>NC_068981.1:127115594-127120950 GCF_001194135.2 Octopus bimaculoides
TCACATTGAGGCCCAAGTATTATCCCAATTCTCCGGGCCGGCCCCAGAGCTATACAGTCGCTACATAGACGACTGTATAGGCGCCACCTTCCTCTCCCACGAACAGCTCTGTCACTTCAACTCTTTCCTCTCTAACTTCCATCCCTCTCACTAATTTACCTCTATCATCTCTAACACCTCGGTTAATCTCCTAGAGATCTCTCTTACCAGTAACCTCCCCTCCCACTCTCTCACCACCTCCGCCTTCTTCAAACCCACAGATTCCCACCTCTAACTCAACTTCTCCTCCTCCCATACCTCCCACACCAAACGGGCCATCCCCTACTCTCAGTTCATCCGCCTCCGACGCTTGTGTAGCCAGGACCAGAATTTCGAGACCCAGTTCCAGTACCTTGCCCGCCTGTTCATGCATCGAGGATACCCCCTCAACCCTTATCCAAACCGCCCTTGCCCGCGCTCGTCGAATCGACCGCAGCACCGCCCTCTCTCCTTCCCCACACCAATCCACTAACCGCACCCCTTCCCCTCCTTTTCCATACCGCAACCCTACCCTTTCGTCGGAGCATCCTACGGGCCTTCCGTCGTCTCCAGCTTGATCCCACTACCTGCCCCATTTTCCCCAACCCACCCTTGTCCTCCTTTAAATACGCCCGAAACCTACGTGACCTACTGGTCCGTAGCACCTTCTCTTCCTCCCAGCCCCACCCAGAATCCTTCCCGTGCTCCAGATCCTGCTACCACACCAACACCACCTCCCTCACTGGTTCCAATCAGCATACTCTCCACATCACAAACCCCTTCTCCTGTACCTCTTCTACCCTTATATATTGCATTAGATGCAATCTCTGTAATAAACTATATGTAAGTCAGACGAGCCGCCGGCTGGCCGACTGGTTCACCGAACATCTAAGAGATTGGGAATGTTTATCATATAGGATGCATGGTTGCCAGTGAAATATGTCCTATGTATCACATATGATACACAGGACAGGCAAAAGGTTAGCCATACGAAAGCTTCAATGAATGCCCCTATGATTCATAATGGACTGAGATTCATTCATAATGTTAGTTGGTGTGATTTGAGTTATTTCAAATTTGTGTCCATACTAAAACTAGCACTTACAGGATACAAAATTAGAAATGAACGCTATCAAATCAATTAACCGCTGCTTTCCCAAGCAACTAATCAGTCTTTACCGGAACTTTTGCAAATCAGTACCGAATAGATAAACCACTGCGTTCAGAGTATTTCAGTTCCTTGATATAGTCAATCTGCTTTATCAAGATGTGACGTTATAAATTTATATATTGATGAAGACTGTAAATGTTGAGTAAGGAATTTATTTTCAGATAACGCAGTAAGAGGAATATAATTGTTGTTAATGTATCATATACTTTATTTGGGCGTGTATGATATGTAAATGTACACATGCATGTCTCTTTCCCCCCTCTCCCTATGTATCAATCCTCTACACACAAACACGCACACACACACATACATATATATATATATATATATATATAGAGAGAGAGAGAGAGAGATGCACACACACACACACACACACACACACTTAACTATAATCTTACATAATGACTTTTACAAGGACCAGCTCTATTTCTTTCACTTAAGAATTCGTCAGAGAGTATTAGAAAATGATAAAATCTTCGGTACTTGGAGAAGATGATAAGATATGCAGTTAAGATTTTCGTTCATGAAAACAGTTTTAAATTAAATTAAATATAATGCAAGTACGAATCCAAGACAAAGAAATCTACACAGGGAAGACCGGATATATATATATTGATTGATTGATTGAGGAGATAATTATAATCCTGGCAACTGCTCCATCAACGCATCATCTAGGATCCTGGCTAGCGTAGTATTCCAATAATCGAAGGAAGATCTGTGAGATTCCGATTAATACAAAGATAAGTTCCAATAGGCTCAATGTGAGCCCCGCAGAGTGAATAATAATAATTGTGTCCCCACTGGTCTTTGTGCTGGGAATGATCTCCTTGAGTGAAATACTACAGAAAACAAAGTTGGGGTATGATCTGGGAAGAGGTAAGGGAAAACTGACGACTTGAAGTTATTCACAAAAGTGAGGTAGAACTGGACAGCCTAGTCTAGTCTGCGCGGATTTTCTCCAATGATATTAAGATGGAGTTTGGGCTGTCAAAATGTGCTACGATGGTGATTTGACGAGGAAAGCTTGTCAGGACAGAGGGCACAAGGTTGCCAAGTGGTGAAATGACGAAGGCAATTCAACCTCAATCCAGCTACAAATACCTGGGAACACTTGAAGCAGATGGAATTAAACACAATGACATGAAGGAAAGGACAAAAAGAGAGTACCTGCGGCGAGTGAGAAAAATATTGGTTTCAAAGCTGAATGCCAGAAACATAATTTCGGCAATAAACTCGTGAGCAGTCGCAGTATTTCGGTATGACGCTGGAATCCTGAAGTGGACAGAGGAGGGACTAATGGAGATGAACAAGAAGTCAAGAAAGCTCCTAACGATGCATGAAGCCCATCATCCACGTGTAGACACTGATCGTCTATATATGAAGAGAGCAAATGGAAGAAGAGGACTGATAAGTGTGGAAGACTGTGTATGTATCGAACTCGAAAGCTTAATGAGACACCTAGCCCAAAGTAATGAAACTTTGCTAGTGTCAGTTAGGAATGAGGAAGTATTGAAAGTAGAGAAAAAAGGAAAAACAAAGGAAGAAGTACAAAAAGGATATGAAAAATAATTACGCAACAAAGGACTACGCAATCAATTCCATGTAGCCACAACAGAAGTTGCTGGAAAACACAAATGGGATTGGCTGAAAAAAGGAACACTAAAAAAAAAAAAGAGAGAGAGACCGAGAGCGCTATACTGACAGTGCAAGACCAAGCTTTTACCACGAACTGGAGGGTCAACCTTAGGAATGAGCAAGTGTCTTAGCTGTGCCGCATCTGTAATAGAGTGGATGAAACTATTGCCCATATCACGAACGGATGTCCTAGACTTGCCCAAAACCATTACAAGTTGTGGCGACACGATCAGGTAGCGAAAGTGCTACATTGGAAACTGCGAAAAGTGGGGGCTAGAGAGAGGCGAGACGTGGTATGAGCACAAACCGCAGAGAGTGGCGGAGTCGGAGACTAGTAAAATCCTCTGAGATTTCCCAATCCAAACAGATTAGGTGCTACAGCATAATAAATCGGACCAAGTGCTGGTTGACAAGACGCACCACACGCGTTATATAGTTGATGTTGCATGCCCTTTTGACCTGCGGATAGTCAAGAGGGAAGGCGAAAAAATAGGTAAATACAACCCTCTTAAGTACGGAATAGCCCGACTATGGAAAATGAAAAAGGTGAAGATAGTGCCAATTATTGTTGGGTTCTTGGGGACAATATCAGAAGACATCAAGAGGAATACAAAGATATTGGAATAGAGTGCCCAGTAGAACTGTTACAACATAATAATAATAATAATAATAATAATAATAATAATAATAATAATAATAATAATAATAATAATAATAATAATAATTATAAAATTCCTACAGAAACTTTGTCTCTTAGGGACAGCAAAGATTATAAGGAGGGTTCTAAGCATTTGAAAGACTGCTGAAAACTTGTGGATAACCTAAGGTTACCCATATTTATATGGGTAACCTGCTACCCATATAAATCCTACCAGGAATAAGACCGAGCCTGAGCCAAACCAAAATAATAATAATAATAATACTAATAATAATAATAATAAAAGGAGACGTCTACTACTAGTAGCAAGTAGAAAATGTAACCGCACCATATTATTATCTGTAAGTTTAGTTTGTGAGTGGAGTGAAGAACCTAAAGTTTTAAGTTTTGAGGCGTTGCTTTTTGTCTGAGAATGAGGAAGTGAGAGAGAGAGAGAGAGAGAGAGAGAGAGAGAGAGTGTGTGAGAGGGGAAAGAGAGAGAAAGAGAGAGAGGGAAAGAGAGAGAAAGAGAGAGAGGGAAAGAGAGAGAAAGAGAGAGAGAAGGATGTTGTCACTTTAGTAGAAATTATGCTGTTGAAATCACAATCAAAGCTCGATTCCCAGCTCGGACCTAGTAGCATGCGTCTCTTTGAGCAAGGCACTTCATTATATACCTGGTTGCACCAGTTTACTCAACTGAAAATCTGTTACGTCTTGCTTCAGATTGGCGCCTAGCAGACTGAGACTAAAATCTTGCAAATGAATGCAATTTGCCAACGGTGGTTGAGGGCTACGATACACAGAATGATATAGAGAACCTCACCATCTTTTTCTTTTTTTTTTTTTTGCTTTTTATCGCATGTAAAACTCATGACTTATCTCGAATGAACTCGAATGTACCGAGATAATTTCTCTCCCTTCTTTCCATCTCTAGGTTTCTAATTTTATTTTTATTTTATTCTCTTCCTTCCAACAAATTTCTTCGTTCACTCCCTTTCTCATTCGTTTGAATTTTTCGTTTCTGTGGTTCTCATTCACTTTTCTTTCATCTCTTCCGTTTACTTTTCCAAGTTTTCCCTCTCTTATTCTCCTTAATTTTCTCATCTTCTCTTCTTATTTCCCATTCTCCATCTCTTTCTGTTTATCTTTCTTATACTATTTAATAATTCAATGTTCATTTCTCTACTGTTCTTTATAAACTGGCATTCCGTCGGTTACGACGACGAGGGTTCCAGTTGATTTGATCAACGGAACAGCCTGCTTGTAAAATTAACGTGCAAGTGGCTGAGCACTCCACAGACACGTGTACCCTTAACGCAGTTCTCAGGGAGATTCAGCGTGACACAGACTGTGACAAGGCTGGCCCTTTAAATTACAGATACTACTCATTTTTGCCAGCTGAGTGAACTGGAGCAACGTGAAATAAAGTGTCTTGCTCAGGGACACAACGCGCTGCCGGGAATGGAACGCACGAGCTTACGATTGTGAGCCGATTGTCCTAGCCACTAAGCCACGCGCCTTCCACACTGCTCTCTATATCATCCACATATTTTCCTTTTCCTCTATACTATTCCTACTTCTATAATGGATAATACTTCCCACTCTCGTATATACACATATATCTCATTCTCATCCTCCGTCCCGCTCTCTTTGTCTTCTTTCTTTATCTCTCTCTCTACCCCTCCTGCTTTTCTTCTCCTACTCCCGCCTCTTATTTATACCCCTAGTCTTTGTCTGCTTCTTCCTTCCCATCAGCCCCCTTTGCAAGTTTATCTGTCTATCTATCGATCTATCTATCTATCTATCTATCTATCTATCTATCTATCTGTCTATCTATCTATCTATCTATCTATTCTCTTCTTTGTTCCTTCTTGCCTTTTTGCACCTTTCCACCC
>NC_068981.1:127123353-127130233 GCF_001194135.2 Octopus bimaculoides
TGTGTGTGTGTGTGTGTATAAAATTAAATTTTCTTATAAAGTATATTTTTAAGTATACTTCACAATATATGGGCTGTATTAAGAAGTACTCATTGCGAGCTAAATCGAAGGATAAGAGAAATTATAGAAGGAACACATCTAGGCAATCAGTACAAATTCTAAAGCATAACTTAAAGCACACAACGAAATAGATATACATATAAATTTATATAAATAAATGAATAAAATTGCATGTTAAAGTTATATGTGAAAATATGCATCATATACATTGGGTTCACATACCAAATAGAGAAGTGACAAATATAGAGATAAAAATCCAAGGTAAGGGCTTCCGAAAGGAAATGTTCCAATCGATTAAGAATTTGATGTTTATATGAGTTATCGGATGAGAGTTCAAAATTTAAAAGTTCAGAGGTGAATAAATTTAGTAAATACTAGTGTACTGGTGGTACAAACGTTTCCAAGATGGCCGAAAAAATGTCTATATTGACGAACGTTCTGGGAAACCTGCAACCTGCAGAACTGAGAAAAACATCGCGTATGTGCGGGCAGTTGTGAGGGAAAATCGTCGAATCACCATCCGTGAGTTATCAGAGGATGTGCAGATTAGTTACGGTTCAGTTCAGTCCATTACCACTGAAGATTTGAGTATGAGACTCGTATCTGCCAAGTTTGCGCCAATACTGCTTTCAGCTAACCAAAAAGCCACTCGGGTTTCAGTTGCACAAGATCTTCTTAATCGTATCGAGAACGATGAAAACTTTTTGAAACGTTGCGTAGGCCTCTGAGCAGATATCGCCAAGCTTTTAACAAAATTTGATGCAGGTTCTCTGCTCAACTTTCTCTGTCATGGTCAATGCGACGATCACACGTCACACACCTTCCTTCCAAGCACTGCTGCAAACAGCGGAAGTGAGCTAGAATGTTAAAACTTAGTGCGCATGCACATCAGAGTTCAAGATCAATCTGTGCCTAGCGGCTTTACTCTACGTGCTTTAGCTTCATTGCTATGGCAACAGTCCGGATACTTATTGATCAGACTAAGAGGAGGGATATAATATCCAGGCAGATACCGAGTTTCTCTGAGTAAAAAGCCAAAGCTGGTTCCTTGTTATAGTGTTTTTTTTTGTTTTGTTAATCTTCCTTTAGTGCCCATCCGATGTTCCAATTTATTTCTTGGTAACTTAAAGTGTGAAGTACAATATTGATAGTAAGGAGAATGAAGAATTTGAACATTCAAACTTGATATGTTTATTCCAGTTAGTTTATTCATAATAACTGTCCGACACGTGTTTCGATCGCATCAACTGCATATTGTTGCATATTCATATGCAGCGATTTATGCAGCGAATGTATGTAACGGACCAATGTGAGTAGTCACCAAATGTAACGATCCGATATGTGTCTACATCGGGGTTACCAAATGTAGCGCTAAGATATATTTCTTACGTTGAAGTTACCAGATGTAATGGACAGGGTCACCATATGTAATGTACGAATGTAAGGTTCTCACGTCGGAGTTACCAATCGATCGTAAAGATGAAAAGTTATTGACGTAGAAATAACGATTCTTGTTCCGCTATATGTAGATAGCTGAAAGTAGGATGAAAAGGCATAACAACAACATGGAAGAGAAAAGAATAATTTTCACAGATTCATTTGCCGGCAATGGTTAGCAACACAGACAGTAGTAATTATAAATAAGTGACAATGGTACAATGTGTGTTGGTCGCTCGCTAGTAGTGTGTATGGCAACTAAGGAAAAAAGGGTAAGAATTGCATTGTCCCTAATAATTCGGCCGATGCTGTGTTTCCGGTTGACGGCTGAAACGAAGAGAGAACTATGCTCTCACTAAGCCGGTTCAAAACCGAAGAGGTGCTCTCAGTTATATAAGGTATAACCTTGAAATGGGTCAAGCTTAAAACAATGGACTGACCTTTCCATGACCAACTAAGATCCTCGGAGGTCAGGTGTTTCTCATTAATCTCCCAACAAAGAGATAAAACACAATGAGTCAGATATTCGTTTAACAAGCAACAGGTGTGAGGATTCGGTTTCGAATCTTCGGCTAAACATCTCCTATGTGTGTGTGTGTGTGTGTGTGTGTGTGTGTGTGTGTGTGTGTGTGTGTGTGTGTGTGTGTGTGTGTGTGTGTGTGTGTGTGTGTGTGTGTGTCTGTGTCTGTGTCTGTATCTGTGTCTGTGTGTGTATAGGTTATGTGTGTGTGTATTTATACGGTTTAATGCACAAAAAAGCAACAAAAACAGAAGACAGAGACAGGTGAGGGAACAACAAATAAGATGTATTAGTTTGACGCTTAAGAGAAATGGAAAATTCTTTGACGTTTCGAGCCTATACTCTTCAACAGAAATGAATGGGAGAAGAAAACCGAGAGAGAGAAAAAAAACAGGAGAAATAAACGTGTCAAAAATTCAAAAAGTTCAAAAGATTCGAGAAGTCGTGGTAGATTGGTATGATAAAAATCAACAATAGTGTACAGTAAGATCTATGATAGTAGAGTTCGAGAAATGTAAAGTTCCAATGGGAATTTGGGTGGATTGATGGTAAATTGCTTACAAAAATGGTTCAAGAAAGAGATAGGAAAGATGAGGATAGAAGAGAGGAGGAAGTTCAGTCAGGCAGGATCAAACTGGGGTGACAACGTGAGCATATGGTACACGTATATATGCCAGTATGCTTGTGAATGTTACTAACCACCCCATCTGCTTATGTACATACATAATCTCTCCTTCTCTTCAAATGCACAAACACACACACACACACACATACATACACACACACACACATTTATGCAAGTTAGCCGATAATTACGAAACTAAATATATTATACTAATTTACCCACTTAGCCTTGTGTGAATATTCTTTTACTATTTACTGTTATTTCTTTGAAATATTCATCTCAAGATTACAAATAACACTTGAATTCTCGGGGATGTTTAATCCAATATTCTATACACACACACACACACACACACACACACAGACACACACACACACACACACACACACACACACACACACACACACACACACACACACACACGCACGCACGCACACACACACGCACACACACACATACACACGCACAAATATCCAATTTCTAATAAAATAAGTCACACGATATGCAATGTTTAAGGCCTGACGTTTCATCGGCAATAACGGAATATCCAGAACAATTTTCCTCATCATTTAATATGCTGCCTAAAACAACTTCAACCATAATATCAGGTATTTCGTTTTGGACAATAAGTTGAAGTCAACTACATTTGTGACTTTTCAGTTTTTCACCTAGCCAAGAAATATCATTCGGCCGGTAGTATAAAAGTTTCAAGGAGTTCTATATTAATAGCGGAAACTCCGCCTGAGTTACCATACTCCTCTGCATGGCCTCATTGAGCTGGGCTTTTTTTAGGCAAAGAACATCAGAATTTCAACAATAACGCTCTACTCGCTACTTATGTACAGTATATAGTTAACCTAGCACCCACTGTTTGTATTCTACGTTGCTCGATTATCTGACCACTTCACTAAATATTTTGTGGGCCAGTTTGTTTTTTCCCCTTGTTTTCTAAAGTAAAGATGTTACTATGTATGCTTTTACAAAGGTTACATGAACCTTGACGTTTGTGAATGCCATTCGTGAATATCATAAGTCAAGGATAGTTAAAACCATTACACTTGAAATCTCCCAAACAAGACCCCTTACCAAATTTCTTTGATTCATATTGTTAAAGTTAGCTGATTCGGTCTGGTTTCAATGGTGTTGTCCTATGAAAGATGCGGAACCAACATTTATTCATGAGTCACATTCCTTTCATCCACATCTTTCGTCACTTGAGATATTTTCAGGTTTGGAAATGTCAGACTTTGTAGAGATTCGAGAGGTTTTTTTTCGTTTTTTTTTTTCGTTTTAAATAATATCTTTATCGTGACTGTAAACAAGGAAGTTGTGGAGGTCACAGATATATCAATTTTATCATTATCACTCAATGATAAAAATAAAAGAAAAAGTACTTAGTATCTGTTGCGATTTTTCGGGTACCGACGTCAGAGCCAGTCTGACCGGTATGTAACCAGAATGTATTTGCTCATTTCACTCTGCACATTTGATATGTTGACAATAAAACCGTTTTAGTGTACACAGTTTGGGTTTGGTGTCCGATAAATATAGAACACACAATGAGGAGAACGATTGGGGTTTTCATCCTCAAAAGTCATACAAACATTGACACATTAAAGATAAGATATAGAAAGATCTAAAAGCTCCGGCATTTCTGCAATGAAGGAAAACAAGAGTAGAATTTAACAAATGATTTAATAAGAGAATAAAGAGCGATGGGTTAATCCCACACGACTTCTGAGAAAGTTGATGGGAACAAATTTAAGAAGGTGACTCAGCAAGAATTTTGGTTAACTATTAGCTGGCAATAAATTTGTCACCATTATTAATTTGTTAATCTTTTTTTATATCCGTTTCTGATTCAAGTCGCTAACCACTTTTGAACTAAAAATAGTTAATCATCTAGGCGCAGAATATATAGCAGTTGTTCACATATCTAGTATATATAAATTACAGTATGTGTGTATATTAACTAACACATACATTTCCAGAATTCTCAACCGATTTTTACCAAACTTTACACATACATTACTTATCTAGTATATATAAATTACAGTATGTGTGTGTATATTGACTAACGCATACATTTCCACAATTCTCAACCGATTTTTACCAAACTTTACACACACATTACTGATGTCCCAAGGATGGTCATGCACTATAACATTTTGCCCAGAGCTCCCACGTAAATGGGAAAAACGGTGGTTTACATGGGTTTTTCTCTAATTCCTTGTATGTAGGGTCTTCCATACTTTTTAAATCTATATGGTCGTATATTGGCATTAGAGAATATTTTATAGTGGTTTTCACATTTTTTTTTATTTATTATTTATTTATATATTGTAATTGTGTATTATTACTTGGTTGGGGAATATTATAAAAGTGAAAGGATTTTATCTATTTATTTATTTCGATTATCCACCTATTATTATTTATTTATATGTTGTAATTGTGTATTATTAGTTAGAGAATATTATAAAAGTGAAAAAATTTTCTCTATTTCGATTGTCCACCTTCGATGGTGATTAAATTTACTAGGAACACTGTACGTGATGAACATTCAATACTAAATAATCTTAATCTCCATATTTAAACTGCATTAAACTTTAGCAAGCTTACCTTTACCCATTCTGGGTTACTTGAAAGGTGATGTTCCCTTCCCTCTCTTCTATTTGTTGATACCTTTGTTTACCTACCAATGCGTTGTTTCACTTTAAGGATGCTTATTTATCCATCCATTATATTTCGAACGCGACATATTTTCACTGCGAACTGATAAAGATTCAAAGCAGTATTCTTGAACTGAAGTCAAACTCTTCATGTCTTTATTTTTTGTTACCTGAAGTCAATTTCAGAGTGGCCGTACGCAGTAAGCACGCAGCAAATACATTCCTTTAACTCTACTTTTTCAAGTTGGTATTATATTACCAATTTTGAACGTACCAATCATACTTCTCTGCAAAAAAATAGTTCTCTTTACTAGCTCCCGGCAGCAACAATAAAGAGTCCAGCTGAAATTTAATGGGTTTAATTTCTTAAACCATCTACGGATGATGGCAACTAACAAACGCTCCCCTATATTTGGTTATCGATCGAAACTGTGTTGGATGACTATCCTGTCGCGGAGACATCGAGGCAACCTCGTATTTGTTTATAAGACGACTGTTTGAGATTCCGAAATTTTTGACTAACACCAGTATAATAGTATAGTTCAGAATGCTGTGGGTGACTTTTACCTGAGAATGTACCTTAAGAATGTAAAAATATAAAACAATGGTTATTTTTGTTAATGTGGTTTAAAATCAATATATACAAATTTAAATCCGAAACATGAACGAAAATTTGTAATTTCTATTGTACTTAAAACTGCGCACTAAACTTCATAGATATGATTTTTAAATGAGGGGTTTTAGCAACCTGTTTAAATATCTTAGGCAGCTCCTGCGCATTATTCATGGTCTAACCTCATTCCAAGACCTCAAATCAGTTGTATCATATATCTATGCAATATGCTTCAAAGCCTGCTAGAGAAGATGCTTCTTGAAAGATGTATGGATGATGCAGACTTGAACAGTAGTGTGAAGGAGGCATTTTGCTATCATTTTTCTCTGCCTATTCACCATCCAATCCTCAGCAACTTTGGTGTAATCACTAGCATGACAGATGACATACTATATGAAGCACAACAAGCGCAAAAAAGAACAAAACACAGCTAGAACATCTAGCGTTTACCACTGCCATGCACATCCAAACAGTGATCCACATTGAAAATATTGTATGGCTCACCGTGAGCAAGAATCTTGAACAGTTTAACAAGAAAAAAAAAGGTTTCTGTGTATTGAGCACTTGGGCTCTGCTGGTGAGCCATCAAAACCTCTGTTGGTGAGCCATCAAAACCTCTGCTGGTGAGCCATCAAAACCTCTGCTGGTGAGCCATCAAAACCTCTGCTGGTGAGCCATCAAAACCTCTGCTGGTGAGCCATCAAAACCTCTGCTGGTGAGCCATCAAAACCTCTGCTGGTGAGCCATCAAAACCTCTGCTGGTGAGCCATCAAAACCTCTGCTGGTGAGCAATCAAAACCTCTGCTGGTGAGCCATCAAAACCTCTGCTGGTGAGCCATCAAAACCTCTGCTGGTGAGCCATCAAATCCTCTGCTTGTGAGCCATCAAAACCTCTGCTGGTGAGCCATCAAAACCTCTGCTGGTGAGCCATCAAAACCTCTGCTGGTGAGCCATCA
>NC_068981.1:127130243-127133311 GCF_001194135.2 Octopus bimaculoides
AAAACCTCTGCTGGTGAGCCATCAAAACCTCTGCTGGTGAGCCATCAAAACCTCTGCTGGTGAGCCATCAAAACCTCTGCTTGTGAGCCATCAAAACCTCTGCTTGTGAGCCATCAAAACCTTTGCTGGTGAGCCATCAAAACCTCTGCTGGTGAGCCATCAAAAACACAAACATGCAAATTATAATACAAAGAATATATTCATGTATACACACATATATGTACATACTTACATCTACATGTGTATATAGACGCATATCAGGGTACAGGACGTTAGAACAATGAACTACAGACAACGGAACGAACACATAGGAAAACGGAAAGCCACTTGGAATATTCCTTCATCAGCAGCCTCTAATTCTAACTAGACATATATATATAACATGTACTTTCATATTGTGCTTATGTTGTGCAATAAAATCAAGGAGAATAGATCTTCGACATTGTGTCTAGGATACTTCATGTATTAATGGTTTGATATATTATTGAATGAAAAAGCAATGCTCATGAGGTCTAATTTCGATGAAACCGTTGTATATCATCGAAACTCCATTATCCTTGGTTATAATTGTAAAAACTCTGCGGGTAATTGTGGATTATCAGATATAACATACAATCTATGGATTACCATCTGTTTGATAGCTTGAACCGGCGGATAAGCTTAATGGGGTTAACTCTAATGTTAACACCCAAACGAAAGTATTATTATTGTTAGCACATTGGATGAAATGCTTAGCGGTATTTCGCCCGTCGTTGCGTTCTGAGTTCAAATTCCGCCGAGGTCGACACTGCATTTCATCCTTTCGGGGTTGATAAATTAAGTACCAGTTACGTACTGAGGTCGATCTAATCGACTGGCTCCACCCTACAAAAATTTCAGGTCTTGTGCCTATAGTAGAAAGGATTATTATTATCATTATTATTATTATTATTATTATTATTATTATTATTATTATTATTATTATTATTATTATTATTATTATTATTATTTATGGAAAAATTACACAACAATATATAAAGTTAAAGGCGGCAAGCTAGCAGAATCGTTCGCACGTCGGGCAAAATGATTAGAAGCATTTCGCCCTTCCTTACATTCTGAGTTCAAATTCTGTCATGGTCAACTTTGCCTTTGTCCATGAAATAAATACCAGTTACTCACTGGGTCAATGTAATCGACTAGCTCCCTCCCACAAGTTTCAGGCCTTGAACCTATAGTAGTAAGGATTATTATCATGATTACTTGAAAAGAAAAGTGAAGGTGGAGAGGGAAGTGCTGCCCCACCACCACCAGTATTTTTGTTGAAAGGTGGGTGAATGTAGTGAGGATGTCTTGTGTGAATAGGCCTACGTTGAGCACGCGCCTGTAGGCCGGAGAGAATGAAGAGGAGAGGGGTGACCAGCCGAGGTGTCCAGGACGTGTGGGGTTCCTTGGTGCCCTTGGGTGGAGTTCCCCATTTTGGGGAATTTTATTGTTAATCGTTATTGTTTTTTTACTCTTTACTCGCACTATATATAAATCCTCACTGTCCTTTGTGTTGTATCGTCCTTTGCTTTGTGTGCGGTCCTTGTAGTCAATAAAGATAGGATTATTATTATTATTATTATTATTATTATTATTATTATTATTATTATTATTATATACTAAAAATTTGTACCGGCCGCCTCAAATACTTGTTAAAGGCTACCATCAAAGAAAAGCTGCGGATTACCGAAATTTCGTGAGATGGATACGCGACCGTGAGGAGCAAGCGAGATGCTGCAGCAACGGACGTCCATCACATTGTGCGAGCGGCTAACGTACAAAACAATACACTAACATACGTCGAGTTCTGCGGTTCGACGGCACATGCACCGGCGAGTAAGATAGGGAGTTCAACGCATGCACGAAGTACCTACAATGGTATCATCGCTCAAAACGTGCTGGGCACGTTTTCCGTGACCCAGTTATGAGTATGCTCAACATCAGTGGGCTTCAAAGCAGTATCTATGTTAACAAGCACTATATGTTCATGGATAAGCTCTAAGAACTGCTGAACTGCTAAATTACTAAGATACTCACAGTTAAAGGAAGATATAAGGTATACGGCTCACGATCGTAAGCTCGTGTGTTCGATTCCTGGCGGCGTGATGTGTCCTTGAGCCTAACACTTTCTCTCACGTTGCTCCAGTCCACTCAGCTGGCAAAAAATAGGTTGTACCTGTAATTCAAAGGCCTAACCTTGTCACATTCTGTGTCACGCTGATTCTCCCTGAGAATTATGTCCAGGGTACGCGTATCAGTGAAATACCCAGCCATTAGTACGTCAATCTCACGAGCAGGCTGTTCCGTTGATCGGATCAACTGGAACCCTCATCGTCGTAACCGACGGAGTGCCAGAACAACAGAACAGTTTTACTTGGCTCAGACCAATGAATCATAACAATGGTTGAAGGTAAAAAAAAAAAAAAAAATTCTGGCTTCACCACGGTTAGCGCACGTTCGTCATCTCGAGTATTCCTATGCGCCCGGCACTATTACTTAAGATAGCCGTTGACCCTATGCTGAGTTCATTCGTACTTTTGACAACACTTATTTTATGCTACCGTTGTTCTAGCAATCCTCCTCAGCAGGCTACCCTAGTTGGGCGCCGGTTTAGTCGTCGATGACCTGACTATGTAACAGATTGTACAGGGTTACACGTTACCTGTAGCACTTTCAACGCATTTTTTGCATGTATACATACATATGCACGTGTTTGTGTATTTATACAGACAGGTGTGTGTGTGTATATATATATATATATATACTCATTTACTCTTTTACTTGTTTCAGTCATTTGACTGTGGCCATGCTGGAGCACCGCCTTTAGTCGAGCTTATCGACCCCAGGACTTATTCTTTGTAAGCCTAGTACTTATTCTATTGGTCTCTCTTTGCCGAACCGCTAGGTTACGGGGACGTAAACACACCAGCATCGGTTGTCAAGCGATGGTGGGGGAACAAACACAGACACACAAACACACATACATATATATATACATATATACGACGGGCTTCTTTCAGTTTCCGTCTACCAAATCCACTCACAAG
>NC_068981.1:127133769-127137409 GCF_001194135.2 Octopus bimaculoides
ATATTAGTATAATAATGTATCTATTTATATATTGTGTAAGTTATGTGCACATGTGTCTGTGTGTGCGCCCAATCTTCTGCACGAATCTATTTTCGCAAAAGAGAGAAACAAAACTTAGTCTTCTTTCCACCCTTCTCTCAGTAAACCTTTCCGGAACGGAATAGTGTTGCAGATAAACGATTCATTCATTAATAGTTACATATTATTATTATTTTCTTCCTGTTTTCGTCATCAGTTTTCTTTCTTCTTCCCTCACTTTCTTTACCACCATATTCTCAGTAAATGGATTCCCAACCCAGCTGATTCCGTCAAAAACTACCAGATCACGTTGCCTCATCCTCTCTTAGCTTAGTTAGCCAACCTGGCCTTGCATTGCCTGCCTGCTGCTGGGAAATCGTACACTCGCTGCTGCTGCTGTTTGCTTTAGTATAGCGCCCCCTCAAAAACCCACGCCAAAAAAAGAAATCAAAAAGTAAAAGTACTGTTTTAAAACTTTTCTGTTTAGTCTCTCAGTTCCCAATTTAGAGTAGGTTATTAGGAAGTGCTTGGTTTGAACAGAAGCTATCGTTTCTTCTCTTTTTCGCTAGTTCGAGTAGTTACAATCAGGGCGATACCAACTTATATCATATAACAATTTCTATTCCGAACTAAACAAGAGTACATACCATCAACAAGTTTTTCTTACTTTCTTTCTTTTCAAAAAGAAGAAAAGGAACGTAATCTCTTATTTTCTTTCCTAAATCACCGAGTTCCTCCTTCCTTTTATATTCAAACTGTAAGAGTTTTTTTTTTTATATATTTATATATCACCGAGAGAAAGGAAAATTTGACAGGAATATAGATATTAAAAGCGAAAGAAAATATAAACATAAATGTATGCATAAAAATAGTAAAACACATTCACGCACGCATAAAAAAGTACCACAAAAAATTTCTTGTAGAAATATTCTGATAAGTGAAACTCCGAACAGAGTTTCAACAGAAATCTCTGAATAAAGAATATCACTAAAAGATCATTTCTTTCTCGTGTAACTAACGGTATTTATTATGAGATAGTCAAATCTTGATAGCAAAGTTGCTCTCTACTAAACTTTTCGCTTATTTGAATATGTTCTTTTTATAACTTCATCAACAAACAGCAGCAATAACAATCACGAGAAAATTTGGAACATTGGCAAGTTAAGAAAGTTGCATGAAAGTTAATTGTTTTAAGTTATACAGTCTTATAAAATTGAGTGAAGTTGTGTGCACACTCGTACACATAAACATTGAAAATTCATGAGTTTGTATCGAAATACTGTATACGTCTTCAAAGAAACAATTTTCGTTAAAACATGACCAGACAATCTAATCAATTTGAAATAATTCCTAGTTTATAAATAACACATTTAGCTTTCTTAAAATAACTGAGTAATTTAAAGAGACTTTCCAAGAAGCGACAGCTTTCGCACTCTCAAACTGTCACTTTTCTTCGGCAGAAAATACTTTAATTTCACCCTCATGGATCGTCAAACTAAAGGAAAACGCGGGAAAATTAAGGAAGATGCAAGTTTAACAGACTGTGAAGATTCGGTAAGGTCCAAATAATTTTCATTTTTCTTTTCTTCTTTGGAACTTTCGTGTCATTCTATTTTTACTACACCAAATTAATTGTAGATTTTCAATCACGATGAAACGTCACCCACTGAAGTTACCCACCCACTCAACAGTGTTTAGTGATGCCGTAACAGTGTTGTGCATGCAATACTAACTCCCAAAACATGTGGGACATTTGATAAAGTGAAATTTTTTCATGCTCTAAAATTTATAATTACCTTTAAGCTGTCAATGAAGAAAGGATTTCAGAAACTATTTCTTGTATTTCATTTTTGTTAATTTTATTTACACAAACTTTTTCTTCTACCTGAGCGTGAAACGACTCGTTATTACAAGTAACTGTGATCTCATGTCCAGAGTAGTATCTTCATTTTTTTTTTTCCCCTCGCTCCACTTCGATTTCCACTTACCCCACTAAATGAGAAAAAACGTGCATCCCACCATGAAGATATATATATTCAAAAGAAGTTTAATTAAAAAAATAATTGCCAGTTTTATTCACTTGTTATTTTACTTACGCCCCATTCTGAAGTAACCCACACTAACTCTCCACCAAAATATTGTAATGTCCCACCTTGAGAAACAATTGACTAAAGGAACGTGCGCTTTTTTTTATCTATACACAAAGGCACGAAATCTAAGAAAGGTGCTTTGTTTTTCTTTATGGAAGTAAATAAGACGTAACGGGTTTGTTTTTTCAAACAGCGGTAACAGAGTAAATTAAAGTGAAATGTTTTCGATAATCGGTTCCCGGTTATAGCTCTACAGATGTTTGCTTCTAGGACAGTTTTTCCGCAATAGAGTTCCCACAAAGAAAAAGAAAGTATTCTGTAAATTTTCACTCTATACTAATTTTTGTCTTATTAAAATTAGTGTGGCAACTTTTGTCTGTAAAATATAGTCATAGGCTCTGATTTATGGGAAATCCTATAAGGGTTCTGCACAAAAACAACTTTGGGAATGAAAGCTCTAGAGCAGTGATTTTCAACCATTTTTTTTTTCACCTGTGGATCCTTTTGATTCCCATTTTATTTCGGTGGCTCCTCATAGCCATATGATATTTAAAACATCCTATTGCATATTTTATAATTAAATATTATTAAAAGTTGCATTAAAAAAATGTTTAACATATTTTGTGTATCGTAGAAGTATAACCAATTCATTGCACAATAAACCACTGCTCTAGAGAAACGTAATGGAAAAACTTGACATTCATGCATTTTCCAAGGAAATTAGCAGCTTGAATGTTTCCAAGAAAATGGCAGAGTCGACTCGTCAGGAGTGTAGTCTACTCACCAACAATCAATCAATCAATCTATCTGTCTGTCTGTCTGTTGGCGTGTGTGTGTGTGTGTGTGTGTGTTACCTCGGAGAGAAGGATGGAGCTCATGTTCCTTAAACGGGCTTCTGAGGGACAGAGGAGGCTATCATCAAAGTATATATGTGAAATACTGTGGACTCTGCCAGAGTCACCAAAAGTGCAAGGTGGCGGTGTTAAACCTGGCAATGGGTTATACCAGCCAGCCAAGTAGGAATATTTGGTGTATATTTAGTGTGGTTTACTAGTCCTTAACTTGTTAAGATTTCAGCCTCAGTTCACTTCCCACAAATAATGAAAAGAACCAGGCAAACTTTCCTCGGTGTGTGTGTGTGTGTGTGTGTGTTTACACATACACACGTTCAAACACAAATACCTTTTTCTAATTCAAATGTAATATAGTGTATATATGTCTGCAGAAGGCACATAACTCAATGGTTAGAATGTCAAGCTTATGATCATGAGGTTGTGAGTTTGATTCCCGGACCGGGATGCTTGTGTTCTTCAGCAAGACGCTTTGTTTCACGTTGCTCCAATTCATTCATCTGACTATTTCCTAACGCTCGGGCTGTTACCTAACACTCTATTAAACCCCTGATGGGAAGCTGATTGGTAATGATGGATATACAATACTGTACATTTTAATATACTCACTTTACTGACAGATATATGAGTGCATTTTTTCCTGACATATGGACTCTTGGCTTACACATATAGTATATATAT
>NC_068981.1:127137509-127154548 GCF_001194135.2 Octopus bimaculoides
ATCCCATATACCTCTCTCCACCCTATACATTCAATAATACTATAAAAAGTGACAAATCTTCTGAAGTGAAATGGAAATCATATCTGAAGAATCTACAAGAATAGATGCAAGCGATAATATTTATAAAACATGTGACATATTAATAAAAATCTGTAAATGTACAACCATCCAGATATCTGAGTACCTTATTATTTTTTCTAATATATATATATAAATATATATATATATATATATATGAGACCTTTGGAAATGTGCTTGACTACTGACCGAGACCTTTGGAAATGTGCTGTGCGTGAGAAGACCCGGCAAGCCAAGTAAGATCGTTGCCAGTGCCCCTGGACTGGCTCTTGTGCGGGTGGCACATGAGATGCACCATTTTGAGCGTGGCCATTGCCAGTACCGCCTGACTGGCTCCCGTAGGATTTTCGAGCGAGATCGTTGCCAGTGCCCCTGGACTGGCTTGTGCGGGTGGCACATAAAAGACACCATTTCGAGCATGGCCGTTTTCGTGCGGGTGACACATAAAAGCACCCACTACACTCTCTGAGTGGTTGGTGTTAGGAAGGGCATCCAGCTGTAGAAACTCTGCCAAATTAGATTGGAGCCTGGTGTTGCCATCCGGTTTCACCAGTCCTCAGTCAAATCGTCCAACCCATGCTAGCATGGAAAGCGGACGTTAAACGATGATGATGATGATGATGATAGTGATGCGATTGAAAATAATATATTTAGAGTATCAAATGTAAAGGGAATCTGGGAAAGCATCCATCGTAAGGTTCAAAAGAAAAAGGAATCCAGAATAATGCAAGAATAAATCCATGTCTACGAACATTTCGAAAACCGCTGCTGCAATTCATTAAATATCAGGACACTAAATCGGCTGTGACCCCTTAATCAGGACAAAATAATATATATTCATTGGAGAGGTTTCCCTTTCTGGTAATCTATTATTATTATAAGAAACTAAAAAGAAAATGGAACACTTAAATAGAGTATGTACGGAATAAAAATAAATAAATATGTATGGAATAAAAATAAATAAATAAAATAAATAGGCCTAAGAATAAAGAGAATTTAAAAATTAAAATCTTAAAATCCTGATTGTATAAGCAAGGACTCTTCTAAAATTCATAATTTTTTTATCACAATCAAACAAGAGGCTAGAATTCAGAGATTATTTGAGTCACTAACCGGTTTTGAAACACCCTTCGGCAGTTCTGGATGGACCGCTATAACATCGTGATATGCTTCAGAATTATCAATATGGCTTGGTAGGGTGTTACAAAGAGGACCTTGACCTCTGTAGGGAAGAAGCTGTGGCCTGAAGTTGTGTCTGAAATGGACTTTGAGAGACTGGAACCTGAAGCAGCAGTGGTGGAGGAGATTGGTATCCCTCATCAAGTCCATGAGCCTGGACGTGGATGAAGGTGATATCAATAAGCTCATTGAGGAGCACTCCGAGAAACTGACAACAGAAGAACTACAGATGTAGGAGCTACAGACACAGAAGCACATGGAGGTTTTACAGGAAATAGGTGATGTGGAGGAGACAGAGGAAGAGGAAATGTTGGGGATGTGGGAGAAACTTTCAGACTTTATGCGAAAGAAACACCCAGAAAAAGTTGCAGCTGGGTGTGCGATGGTACTATTTGACACTTGCCTAACTCTTTCAGAAACACTCTGAAAGTGATGATAAAACAGACTTATATTGGACAGGTTTTTATTGAAAACTCCTGCAAATGAAAGTGAGGAAAGTGTGGCAAAAAGGGTAAAAAAATCAGCAAATAAGATTCAGCAATTCAGTTCAGCCTTTCTCCTCCACTTCCGTCAGCATCCTCAAGTCATGTGATCTCCAAGGTAAATGCTGTACGTTATACTTAATAAAATCAGTTTATTGCAGTACATTCTATTGTATTGTTTTTTATACAATATTCATTATTTAGAAGTACACGTTTCTTATTTAAAAACATGCAACAAAAAATTGCGGTGTTTTTTGGGGGCGGGGTGTGGAATAGATTAAAGACCTTTCAATTCATTTCAATGGGGAAATTTGATTTGACATATGAGTAATTTGAGTTACGAGCTCTGTCATGGAACAAATTAAACTTGTAAATCAAAGTACCACTATATATGTATATATATATAGATATAGATATATATACATATACGTGCACACACACACACACACACACATGTATATATACATATACATATATATATATATATATATATATAATCTATTGCTGTACCAATACATTGTTACAGACAACATTAAAGTAAAACTGCTTACCGTTGATGTATTTATCTTTACTTTCTGGTGTGTTTTTTTTACAACTAGATTCCATTCTTATCAGCATTTTATTGCATGGACTGGATGAATTTTATCATGCTACCAACACTAGAGAAGTTGTCCCTGACAGAGCTAAATAACCTAGCCTTTGTTATCTATTCCTATTTTATTTTTTGATATAGTTTTTACAGCTGGGTATCCTTTATAACACAAACAATTTTACAGTGTTGACTGGTGCAGTTTGTTGTGTCTGTGATGCAAATATAAAATTTTATATACATCAAGTTAATTGCTTCATATGATAACTAAGATTTATATAAGATCATAACCTTTACATAGAGTGTTTGAATTTGGATTGAGATCACAGGTAGATGTGTGGAAGTAGGATAATGAACAGTCAGAGCTAGTAGCTAACTGGTTTACGCCACTGCTGTCTTACCCAGCTTGGTCAGCACAGCCATAATGTTAAGTACTACAATACTATAATTCAACCAGTACCTAGATACATCAGTAGAAGTATCAATAAGAGGTAGAACCTTGACATATGAATATCAATACTGACACACATGTGCATGCACTCACTGGAAAATGAAATCATTTAAATTCAATGTGCACATTTGTTGGAATCAGAAGAGTTTTTAGAATAAAAATATCACCGCCCTTAACATAACTTGTCAAAATTGTTTCTTCTGTGATGTGAAGAAACATTTTCATCATCACCAGGTGAGTCCTATTGCAAATTTGAAAGATATGTTAATTTCTGAGAAGCAATCCCCACCCACACACAGTCACACTCTTAGTTCTTCTATCCCAATGCACTTCTGCTCTACTTTGTATCTTGAGGAGCTAGCTGAACTTGCAGCTCCTACTGAACATTCTCACTCTCTCTCTCCTAAAGGTGAGTAACTATATAGTTCCTCTACAAAAACCAGCTTGCCCCTCCTTCCTTCCCTTCTTTTATACTTTAACCTCTTATCTCCTTGTATAAAGTGCTCCCCCCACCACTTGGGCTTCAGAGTCTTGCATGCTGGAGGCACAAAAGAAACAACTCAGTACATACTGTAAAGTGCTTGGCATTAGGAAAGGCATTAAGTTGTTGAAACCATGCTAAAGTAGACACTGGAGCACAATGCAGTCCATGGACCCATAGAATCCTGTTAAACCATCCAACCCATACCAGCATGGAATACGGACCTTAAATGATGATGATGAATGACAGGAGGCATGAGGAGTCATCTACCTGAAGATTAACTGATAGCATGGAATTACAGAAGGATTCAGTGCATTTAAAAACTCTGTTGAGTAATTTACTGATTCAGTGGGTTATATCAGGGGTTTTCAAACTGTAGACAGCAAATACTTTTTATGGGCAATTTGATTTTATATATGTTTCTTAATCGAAATCTTTTAATTGACAATAAACCTATTTGTTAAATACTGTTAAATAAATAAATGTAAAAATATATGTTATTTTAAGCAAATATTTATGTATAAATTTCATAAGCGTTTATAAGGTAAAGCCTGAAACATAAAGGGGTCCGCAAGTCAAAAAATTTGAAAACCCCTGGGTTATATCATTGAAATTAAAGATTCATATGTAATGGACAAGAAGATCCCAACATTTGAAATTCATCTCATTTATTGTTTCACTTATTGGAGCTAATATTGCTCTTTCTTTAATATATGTGTTCATTAAAGTGGAGATGGACATTTGGGTATACTTTTGCTACCCGTTCTTTTACATCTCAAGCTTGTATATTATTGCATCATTGTCGCCTAGGATTTGATCATTGCCAATTTGAAGCAATTAATTGTCATATTTATCAACTGTTCTCCTTGTTAACACTTTAGCATTTAGACCAACCAAATCTATTCCAGATAGTCTTACCTGTTTTATGTTCAAATCAGCCAGATCTGGCCTCTCACACCTATCACCACAGTGTCATTCTAAAAATAAACAATCGCATCATTGGAATCTTGAAGCTACATGATAATGCATGATTAATTCAAAACAATGTGAATAAATAAGCATTACATTTAACCATGTAATTTGAATGCTAAAGGATTAAATAACTCTTGTGTTCAATGACAGGGTTGATTTTTTGACATATCTCTAAAGAGATGAAGCTTTGAGGTAGGCATTAAACTCATCTGTCAGTGTGCCCTTAAAAATCAGAGACAGAATTTGTTGGAAATCACCTGTAAGCAGGAATCTTTTCTCTCCATAATGTCATTGAATTTTTTTTTTCTTTTCTGTATGTCCTTCAGTGTCCAATCCAATTCTTTGAAGAAGCTCTTCTGTTGGTCATTATGTGCTGTACAGTAGCTATATCGAGTTAGTAGTGTGCTGTACAGTAGCTATATTGAGTTAGATCTATTGTAAATCGTAAGGATGGTTGTTAGAGTAGCATACAAATAATTCAAAATCATCTAGTGTTCCATTTTGTTGTGGGTTTTCTGTATGAAACAAAGCTTTGGGCTGTTTAGATATGAGCTGATGAAATCAATCACTGTGTAAAGCAATGATTCATGTCAGCAACAACATTTTATCTGTATTAGATGATATGAAAATATTTGATAGAAACTTAAAGATAATGGTGTAGTCTTAAATGAAAACATCGTTTTACTTTGGAGGTCAGAAACATAAACATGAAAAAAATCGTCCTGGTTTAGTTTAGAATAAAAGACAGCATTGTTATTTCATATTTGTAGAACCATCGTCATGCTAGAGAAACTTAAATAGCTATCATCAAATCATCAAAGTTATTGCCTTTTGCTCTTAGAATACATAAATGCACTGTTTCTTCTGCTGAAGCTTGCCATAGGAGAGAGCATACATATAACGATATAAATAACCCACTTGTTTTTGATTATTTGTATATTTTGAGAAGGTCAGATTAGAAACAGATCTCTTATTGTTTGAAGTTGAAAGATCCTTCTAGTGTGACTTATGAAGAAAAATGAAACCTTGTTGTTTGTTGTAAAGTTTTCAAACTTTCATTAATGTTCTGTTTATTAAACAATACTTCAACTGGGGAGGTCTCTCTCTCTCTCTCTCTCACTTTCTCTTTCTCACTGACTCACACACAATCATGCATACACACACACACACATACGCACATGCACACATTATCATTATCAAATTATATTCTAAGAGCCAATATATTTATCGCTACCATTGAATCACTATAAATTGTCAACAACAAGGAATCGTTTTGACAAAATAGATAGCTGGTTTACAATGGCAGTTTATAAACCCAAGGTCACTATATATAATGAAAGGCTTTTAAGTAGCTTAAGGAATAAAGGTGTTGAAATCAATGTGAAAATCTCAAAATCTTCACAAACAAGTAATTAACTAACTTCAGTTATTGCTTTTACTTCAACACAGCTTTAATGCTAACATCTATGCAAACCTCTCAACATTATATGTACACCAATTTCATTTTCTACATTATATTAACAATCACAACCACAAAACCATTTTGACTCACTCTCACATGTAATGCGCCACCTGTACCATCTTTGTAGAAGACTAAAATGCAAGTTGTCCATTTTAGATCTATTCCACTTAACATTGTAGCCCAAGGAGGAAAATCAGGATTTATAGGCTTTGCACACCCTCCCAGACTGATGAGGTCAGTGTCGTTGTTCAGTGTAGTTGTTCAGTGTGACAGTGATGAAACTTCTCCACTTATGTTTCAGTACAATCCAGGAATAACATAACAGTTAAGTAACATTTTGCATGTCATATAGAACAGTTGTATGAACAACAGTAGCATCTCTTTTACCACATCTCCTCCTGTATTGAAGACATATGTCTCAGTTCACCCCTCTCTGAAGTCATCTTTCCCAGTGACTTTAATGTACACAACTCACTATGGCTCCCTTACTCAGCCCATACTAATATCATTATACAGAAGCTGAAACCTTCACAATCCTCAACTCTCTATATCAACATGACTCATCCCCTCATGAATTTCAGATCAACACACAGATACTCCAAACACCTTTGATCTTTTTCTCACTTCTTAACCCAATCACTTCCAAACTAAAGCTCTCTCTGCATTTATTGTGTTGTCAGTACTCAATACATATCTACATACCACACAACACACTTTACAGCTAAACTTTGTGCACTTCAAGCTAGCTGACTAGTTGGAACACTGATAGTTTTATACCAGCTACTCCTGACAACTCATGTGAATCGCTCCTGACTCATCAGAAATATCTAGATAGATGACAAACTATCCTTTTAGGCATATCCTTCTATATACTGTTCACAACAAAACTCTGTACTCCATGTTGAAATCTGGATTTATAGGCTTTGCACACCCTCCCAGACTGATGAGGTCAGTGTAGTTGTTCAGTGTGACAGTGATGAAACTTCTCCACTTACATCTCAGTACAATCCAGGAATAATATAACAGTTAAGTAACATTTTGCATGTCATATAGAACAGTTGTATGAACAACAGTTCAACAGTTGTATGAACAATAGTAGTTCAACAGTTGTATGAACAACAGTGGTTCACTTGTAGTTGTGCGGAAGCTGTCCAGACAAAAAACAAGCTTTACAATCCCTGGAGAAAGTCACCCTACCCCATCCCCAAAGTACTACAACTACTGCAAAACCACTATCCAACCCATGAAAGATGACTTCATGCATTGTACAACCCTGAAGTTACCCTGCCTTCTAAACTGTGGTGTTTTAGTTTCCTTATTACAATGATTTCGACCAGCTTTGCAGAATCTCCTTTCTAGCCACTTTGCAACAGCAGTGTGTGTTTATGTGAGCAGTATTCTCACAGAGAATGTCTCAACCTTTGCTGTTTGCTTTAAAGCCAACTTCACACTGCACACACTTAGAAAATCTCTTCTAAATCTATGCCTTTCAATTTTATCAGGTCCATGCATACATACATACATGCTTTCATGCATGCACTCAACTGATTGGCAAAAAATCACTGATATACATACTCAAGCTTCTGGCCCATAGTTATGCTGTCTGCTCTCCCTGCCTCTGCTCCTCAGAGCTAGCCGGGCTCATGTCATTCAGCCATTTCCAACCCAGTCATCTCTCTTTTTCATCACCCTTGTTATATCAAACCCTGTACTGATCACTACCCTTAGTCCTTTCTTTCTAGAACTTTGGCCCTCTGGAATTCCCCTCCTTGCTTATAACTTTCCTACAGCTGTTGATTTGCAATGGTTTAAGAGGAACATTAATGGCACAATCTCACTGGTCTTGGCAGGCTTGCCTCTTTCTCCAAACCCAGCCAGTTTATGTATGTATGCATGCTTTCTTACTTGCTTGCATGTATGTATGTATAAAATTATGCAGAAATTTAATATTGTACAAATATTATAGCTAACAGAATGCATAAAAGTATTATGCTCTATGATGGCAATATAATAATGCACCCATATGATTAAATGCTCTAACAGACTGAAGAGAGTTCTGATGTAAGAGGAAGTGCACTAGAAATCTAGAAATGCATTTACAAAGAAGATGAGCTGCAGCTAAGAGTATAAGATAAACACAATTTCATTAGAGACATAATTACTGCAAGTAATGGAGCTAATGGTAGCCTTACAGTTGTATTTCACAATAGTTGAAAGAACTTTAGGAACATTAATTTTATGTTGATAAAAAAAATTATATATTTAATTCTTTATTACAAATGTTGGGTTGTTTGTTATTTATTTATAAAATTGTACCACAATTTTACAGCATCATCTTCAGATGACAAGAATGCCTTCAGGAGTAATTTAAATATAAATCACATGCTATAGAAGTTGTTTTTTGACTTGAAATTCAAAAACAAAGAAACTCACAAAACATACAAACAAAACAATCAGTGATGTTATGGGATTTATAAACATGAAATATAGTCAGTGAAATCAACTAAATGGAAATATCATCATCATCATCATCATTTTAATGACCACTTTTCTATGCTTGCATGGGTTGAACAGAGTTTATTGAGGCAGATTTACTATGGCCAGATGTCCTTCTTGTTACCAACCCTCACCTGTCTCCAAGCAAGGTAATATTTCCTCATAGACAGACATGTTCTTCTAGACTATTGGAAATGAATGACATAGTTTGTATGATTGTAACAATTATTTTACAACTATCATGTGATGTCAAGACAAGGACTCTCTCTCTCTCTCTCTCTCTCTCTCACAGGAGGCTACTTTCAGTTCCCATCTACAAAATCCACTCACGAGATATTGGTCAGCCTGAGGCTATGGTTGGAGACACTTGCTCAAGATGCCATGCAGTGGGATTGAACCTGAAATCTTGTGTTTGGGAAGCAAACTTCTCACCACACAGCTACACCTGAGTCTCAGTTGATTCACTTGAAATGTGCAGCCTATTGTTCTGCTTCTTTAAAAAAACCACACCTATGTATCATACACAAAACATCTGTTCTCTTCTGTTCACTGCAGTTAAGCAAGGTTAAGTCTAGTTATTATTTCCTTGGTGAGGTAGTTCTGAGGGTTTCTTTTTTTTTTCTCAATAATTTGAACTTTTTAATACTTTTTAATGTTTTCTACTGGGGTCAATGTAATTGACTATCTGCCTCCCCCCAAAATGTCAGGCCTTGTGCCTATAGTAAAAAGAGTTATTTCATTCATAAAACAAGAATGAATTGAAGAATTTTGTTCTCTTATGTGGTTGATAACAAGGATGATGATGAAAATGAGGAGGATATCTGCAGAAGTTAAGTTACATACACACTCACACACATACACATATATATATATATATATAGTACATACATATATATTTAATACATACATATACAGACTTCAATACATAACATTTTTTTTTCATCTTATCTGGAGAAAAGCCATTTGATGATAAATTGACATCTACTAAAATATTTCCACTATTTGCAAAATTTTTTCATCTTACAGCACACCAGTATTTGTTTAGATATTTGTTTGTTCGTCTATCCCCTACCTTCCTTCCACTTTTTTATTTATTTTTTCTTTGTTTGCTTCATTTTTATATTCCACCATCCCCCTGCCCCCCATTTAGAAAACAAATACAATAACTTCCACCAACAATGAGTGCTAAGAAAGATGTGATGATTATCTTAAGGTATTTGCATACCATGTCACTTTATCCTTACAGCTAGCACTAAATCCTAAATTTTTGATTGTACTCAGGTTCAACATAACTGATTCTTTATTCCACCTTTTTGTCAAATTCATATTGTGTTTATGCTTTTAAGAATATGTGGCTTATTGATTTGAATGTTGGATTTATGGGCGATCTTACGGTACAAGTCCTAAATATCGGCCTTTTCTGTAAAAAGTGTCTTCGGCGATCTTTACCAAAGATTGGCCTTTTCCGTAACACCCGCACGATCTTCACTATGGTGTTAGGGTTAGGGTTTTAGTGTCAGGGTTAGGATTAGGGACGGAATTCCCTAACTCAAACCCCAAAACCTTAACCCTAACCCTAAACCCTTCAAAATAAATTGCGCTCTGTATGTCTTTCGCTTTTATGATGTCGTTTCCCCGTTTCTCTCCAACACTTTTTATGGAAAAGGCCGATCTTTGGTAAAGATCGCCGAAGACACTTTTTACAGAAAAGGCCAATATTTAGGACTCATACCGTAAGATCGCCGATTTATGATCAGAAGACTATGGGTTCTGATGTCCTCCTTGTTTTCATTGTCGTCCTCTTTATCCACACACAAGGATTGTAATAAAATTCTTCTGTTCAATCTTGTTTTGTGAATGTGATCATTCTTTCTACTATAGTCACAAGGTCTGAAATTTTGAGGAGGCAGGGGTGATGTAATCGATTACATTGCCTTCAGTGATCAACTGATAGTTATTTCATTGATCCTGAAAGGACGAAAGGCAAAGTCGACCTCAACATTGTGTTCTTGAGCAAGGCACTTCATTTTCTGTTGCTCCAGTCTACTCAGCTGAAATGAGTACAAGCCTAGTGCTGCTACAGTACTTTCCTCCTGCAGCTATTACATCCTCTATATTCTTCTTGGTGGACGTTTAGAGGGTGTTCTTCTTGGTAGATGTTTGGAGGGCTGAGAGGGTGCCAATGTCAACTTAAGACTTTACAGATATCTAACATAAGGCATAGTACACACTAAGTCATACTTGCTTGGGATTGATAGCTGTGGGTTTTTTATATGAAGATTTTTATAGGTTGTGGGTGTGCTTGTTGTTGTTTAGTTCTAGATCAACCTCAGTCAAGTTATTATAATCAAAGGTGTTCCAGATCTGACCATCCAATCATTTTTTTCTTCCAATACATTGTTCATTGGGCTACATTATTGAATATGATCTCCTTTTTTAAAATTAACCCTTTAGCATTTAAATTGGCAACATCTGGCCAAATATTCTACCAGCTTTATGTTCAAAGTGGCCAGATCTGGCCTCTCACTCCTCTTCTACAATGTCATTCTGAAAAAAATAAACTATCACATCATCAAAACCTTGAAGCTACAAGATAATGCATAATTAAAAGTGAATAAATAAGCATTACGTTTGACAAAGTTATCTGAATCTTAGAGGGTTAATGAAATGGGATTTGGTGGATATTTGGCTGCTATGGTTACTAGAAGGGCAAATGACTGAGGAAAGCAGTTATGGGCAAAGTGCAGCCTGTGGGACTTTCTGAATGGGACACCAAGGGAAAATTAACTCGAATATTTTTAACAGTGCAGAGCCTGCCTGATGATGAGTCGTGTCTCATGTAGCCAGCATCTTATAAAAGTTGTTTGTGCTAGATGTAAATGATAGGATAGTCACAACTTGGATATTTTTATTATAGGTCTGCAACATCAAGAAGCAAACTAACTACATCATCCAGAGCAGGGGTTTTCAAACTTTTTGACTTGCTGACCCCTTTATATTTCAGGCTTTACCTTAGGGACCCCCTTATAAACACTTATGAAATTTATACATAAATATTTGCCTAAAATAACATATATTTTTACATTTATTTATTTAACAGTATTTAACAAATAGGTTTATTGTCAATTAAAAGACTTCGATTAAACAAACATATATAAAATCAAATTGCCCATAAAAAGTAATTGTTGTCTACAGACCCCCTGTCTTGTCCTTGTGGACCCCCTGTGGTCCGCGGACCACAGTTTGAAAACCCCTGATCCAGAGTACCTTCTTAGAATTAAGTAAATATGGACAAAACACAGTACTAATGACAAGATGCAAATTACTAAACTCTGTACTGGTTGTTGCTAGTTTGTTACTTTGGTCATCCAAAGTACTTTGGTACACTTACCAAGTGCTTTCTACCTGGCTGGGATTTGCAACTATGTTTAAGTAAAT
The DNA here is from genome assembly GCF_001194135.2 of Octopus bimaculoides. Classification (NCBI taxonomy): domain Eukaryota; kingdom Metazoa; phylum Mollusca; class Cephalopoda; order Octopoda; family Octopodidae; genus Octopus; species Octopus bimaculoides. Next base: position 127,149,138 of record NC_068981.1, read on the forward strand.
TCCTTGTAGCAACAAAATTACATCTAGTTGCGTCAGTAGCATAATACATCCTGTCAGCCAAGGTGACACAAGTAAATTCTATCTCTTGCACTGCACTGCCTCTGGGAATGGCACTGAAATCTCAGTAACCAAGCCTACCTATCTGCAGTAGGAATAGTGCAGTGCTTCTCCACCACCTCTAACAGTTCAACATTTTCTTATATATTAATTATTGCTGCTTTTCTTTCTTTTTTTCTCTGTGTTGATGCTTTTCTTATTACTAACCATTTGACTACGAGGGGAAAACATTAAGTACTCTTTGTTAATCTCGTAGAGAGGGCAAGTCTTGCCTGAAGAACACTAGGAAATGCAGATAGCAGATGCTTAACTTCTCATAACAAAATTACAAATGTAGTACCTTAATCCTTTCACCATATTTCCACTGAACTATACTGCCTCTATTTAAATAAACTTTCATAATAATAAAGAATTTAGTAAAATAACCTTGTCGTTGTTAAGCTGATATTTGGAACCCAACTTAGCATGAAATTTTAATGAAAGATTTTAATTAGATCACTTTAAGACCTGAAGTTTGGATTGTACAACAAAGTGCAGTCTCAGGCAGGTTGATATCAAAATAGTTAACACTATTATGCACTTCAACCTGTACAACTCAGAGAGTTGATATCTAATTCAACATTTCCCTGAAGTATATTTTCTCGTTTTATTTTTGTTTTTTAATTATCCAACTATTTGTATTTGTGTATCTTGCAGAATTGTTTGGCAATCAAATGGCTGGTTAAAGTATTGGTGGCTCATATTTCATCACTGTGCAGCATTGAGTCCAGTGCTCAGATATTTAGTCTCACTGGCTGAGTTCCTTTACATGTAAAAGGTTCCATATTAAAACATAACTAAGAAGCTCACAGTTTATTTTGCATTGTTTTCCTTTTTCTGCTTTTAAATCTTTTGGTTTAAGATAAGTAAGAAGAAATGAAGAAGTTATCTTCAGCCAAAAAGCACCTGATCCAAATACATGCTTTCTCTAGTGTGATTGGCATTAGGAAGGGCATCCAGCTGTAGAAAGCAAGCCAAAACAGACTATGAAACCTGGTTTAGCCCCTGGCTTTGCCAGTTCCTGTCAAGCCATCCAACCCATGCCAGCATGGAAAGCGGACGTTAAATGTTGATGATGCTAAGTGATTTCTGCTAAAAATTGGACAACAGATTAAGTCTGCTATCCCAAAAGAAGAATGGTCCTTCCAACAGGTTTCTGCACAGTTTCCAGCTACCAAATTTCATTCACATGGTTTGGTTAATCCAAAGCTTCAGGAAGAAACTTCCATTTCATGCCTTACAGTGGAATAGATCCTGAAACAATACAACTACTAAGCAAACTTCCTTATCATACAGCCATACCTGCACCTGTTGTCCATATATGTGACAGAAAACCGACTTTTGTAGGAGAAGATGGTATATTACTGGTATTTATATCAACCTTAGAGAAAGTAGATGCAAAGTTGACCTTGGTGAAATTTGTGCTGAGAAGATAAAATGAATCAAACTAGATAATAGAAGGATTTTGTCTGGTGCCTGCCCATTTCTGTCAAATGACTACATTTCAGTTCAGTGACAGTGTAATTGACAAGATTTTGCTCACTTGTAATACAGAAATATATGTCCCTCATTCAGCTGCACTTTAAAATTTTGTTTTTCTCTTTTTTTTTTTTTGCACCTTGATTCTTTTGTGTAATTTACTTGGTCAGCACCCAGCCTTAAGTTGGAGACACGAATGCCCTTGTGATGTTTTGTTGACTGGCATGGCTGTGTAGTAAGAAGTTTGCTTCCTAACACATGGTTCTAGGTTCAGTCCCACTGCATGGCACCTTGGGTAAGTGTCTTCTACTATATGAGGGGGTGCTGAAAAGTTCCTGGCATTAAGTAAATGAAAATACAGGAGGATCAGTTAATTACATTTTTAATCAACATATTCCCCTCTCAGATTCACCCACTTATTGCAGCAGTCCTTCAGTTTTCCTAAAACCTGTAAAAGAACTTGGAAGGTTGGGCCTCCAACCATGCCTTTTGTGATACCCTAAAAGCCAGGAACTTTTCATGACCACCTCATGGCTTTGAACCTACCAAAGCCTCATGAGTGGATTTGGTAGATGGAAATTGAAAGCCCATCATGTGTATGTGTCCCACCACTGCTTGACAATGAGTGTTGGTGTGTTTATATACCTGTAACTTAACGGTTTGGCAAAAGATACCAATAGAATAAGTACCAGGCTTTACAAAAAATGTCCTATTATGGGAAAATTTTTCATATTGTCTCTCTTGCTTCCCTGGTTATTAAGCTCATAATTATTTTTCCTCCATCTCAAGTATAATTTTAATTAATTAAAAACTTTTTTGGCTCATTACATTAAGTATTTTAGCACCAGCCTTACTATGAGACATTGAGAATTTACTTGTATTCACTCTGAAATGCTTCTTTGGGTTGGTTGTCTTATATCACATCCATATAGCAAGTATAATTCTATTGTTGTGGAGGATATTCATAATATACTGTCACAGACAATTCATTATATCTCTGGATAAGATAACTGACCCTTCTTAATTCAGTTCTCTTAACTGTCAAAATTAGTACTGGAATTTTCTGAGAAAAGGTCACCAATCAAAAGATAGCATTATGTTGGCATATTTCATCTGTGTCGTTATTGTATTATAAAATTCTATTAGATACACATGCAATTGAAGAGTATACATTATACAAATTTTTTTTTTTTAAATTTTGATTTTCTTTTTTAAACTTCATCTGGGTCATAGTGATATAACATCCAACAATAGTCAACTATCATGCCTTTATTCTAAAATCCCTGGTATCATGTTTCCATTGCATGCATATCTTGAAGAAATTATTCTCTTTGCTCATTGCTTGCTGCACCAAGATTTGCTGGAAAGAAGACTAGATAAGAATGTGGGAAGTATATTTTTGTTGTGTCGACACTCCCAGGCAAAGAAGTAAGATCTCCCAAGACATATAAATAGAGGTAGTCTGGCCATGGTAGGAATGTTGAGTAGCAGTCGAGTAGCTGTTGAGTAGCAGTCGTGTGGTGGTTGAGTAGAGATCATCCGAAGGTGCTAGATAGCAGTAGCTTGAGACATAACAGTGGCGATGAGGATGAGATGGATATATGGTATGATTTGTTCGAGGTCCCAGAACCACAAGCGAAAGTGGAACCGACACGTAGGTCGAGTAGGAAGAGAAAGCCTACAGAAATGATGGAAATAAATGCTAAGAGAAAAAGATATGCCAGTTTCTCACTGAGGAAATAAAATTGATAAATTCGTTTTTTTTTTTTTTTTTTTTTTTTTTTTGAAGAGAAAAAAAAAACTCAAAAGGGGGAGGTGGTTGTGTCAACACCCCCAGGCAAAGAAGTAGGATCTCTCAAGACATATAAATAGCGGTAGTCTGGCTGTGGTATGAGTGTTGAGTAGCAGTTGCATAGCGGTTGAGTAGAGATCATCCGAAGGTGCTAGATAGCAGTAGAACATTTAACAGCCCATTTCTGTATAAGCATCAATCAGAATCCACCTCTGTTTGCAATGAATTTATTATTCATCTGTAAGGTTTTGTATAACCAGTTAATGAGAAATTATTCACACTCAATATCTTTTAAAACTTTTCTGATTTGACATCACAAAAAATTTCTTCCTTTAACTTAGTCACATTTTCATTTGGGAAATTTTGAGGATACTGAAATCCTCTCAAACTGACTTTAATCATTATTTTAACAAAATTTTCATTAAACCAAGCTTAATATGGAGAAGTTGTAGAAATATCTTCTTAGGATCAACATAAGGGACAAATTTTATTCCCTTATTCCCTACACTTTTATTCAAATTTTATACAAATTTTATTCCTTTATTCCCTTATTCCCTACACTACTTATTCCCTTAGGACATGTGTTTATTTTAGAGGCCAGTTGTGTTTTTATAATTGCCTGTGGTAATACAGATGTCTCATAGCTATAAGAAATAACATTTTATAAATCTTGTATGTCCATTAGCTTGCCAATAACTTTGAGATCCCTATGGAAATTCCATTGGTGAACAGGTTATTGAATGTGAGGATTCCACAAATTTACATTGCTGTTATGTAGCAGAACTGCTTTCATGGTTCTTGGTGCAGATCATATGTTCATAAAATTCCTTATGTTTAGAAGTGAGAAAGGAAAGTAACTCATTTTTGACTTCTGCAAGTCTATGATATAGTGTGTGTGTCAAATGATACAAGAGGTGGCGGGGGTCTTAGAGGATTTTGTGTTGGGGTTTTTTACACAGGTAGACAAAGGAACATTTTTTGGCCGATAGGTGGGTGATATTGCAATTTGGCACGAAAAGTTTGGGAGACACTGACTTAACATTATAGTAAAGTATCCCTTTTTCATCTCTAGTAATGACTCTATTCAAAAAAAGGCATTTGCAGCTCATGAGATCGCAATGATGCTCAGCAGTCAACATGTTGTTTGCAGAGAGATCATGTGGGTCCCATTTTCCAACCTTTGACACTTTACCAAACCTTTTCAATTCATGATGAATGGTGGTATGGCTCACTTTGAAGCCCATGCTTATTTCCTGAACTGTAACAGTTACATTTGATTCAACAGTGGTTTCTAATGCATCAAGATCCAACCCTTTTGTGCACCCTTCTCTTGATTCATCCTGCAGGCTGTAGTCCCTATTTCTGAAACATGAAAACCATCTTCTGCATGTTCTTTCAGTCACTATGCCACTACCATAAGTGTTTTGGAGTGATTTTGCTGCTACAATTGCACTCTTCCCTTTTTGAAATTCACAAAGAATAATGTGATGAATATGTTCTTTCCTTACAGTGAACATGGAACCAATACCAAAACTTCAATTGTGATAAAATTGACAAAATCTGAAAGAAAATGGTATATTAATGATTTTGTCATGTTTCAAGTAGAAACAAGAAGTTTAAACACCCTTAAATCTAACTAGTTATTTACTTAAAATATATATATATATATAGCACCATTTAAGCATGACCGTTACCAACATCGCCTTCCTGGCACTTGTGTCAGTGGGATGTGAAAAGACATTCAAGCGAGTTCGTTGCCAGTGCCGCTGGACTGGCTCCTGGGCAGGTGGCATGTAAAATACACCATTTCGAACGTGGCTGTTGCCAGTACCCCATGACTGGCCTTTGTGCCAGTGGCACGTAAAAACACCCACTACACTCTCTGAGTGGTTGGCGTTAGGAAGGGCATCCAGCTGTAGAAACTCTGCCAAATCAGATTGGAGCCTGGTGTAGCCATCTGGTTTTCACCAGTCCTCAGTCAAATCGTCCAACCCATGCTAGCATGGAAAGCAGACGTTAAACGATGATGATGATGATGATGATG
>NC_068981.1:127154558-127162270 GCF_001194135.2 Octopus bimaculoides
TATATATATATATATATATATATATATATATATATATATATATATTTATATATGTATGTATATATATATAAACAGACAGGACTTTCATTACCATCTGATATAAGTTTGAATAGATAGCATTGTGCTAGTTGTTAACAGAAAACTCAGTTATGATGAGTTATGATTATTTTTTTCTCTTTCTTCTTTCCATATCATGGATATGATACATGGCATTGAGCATCCTTTTTTCATCCAATCATGTAGCTGATTTTAACAAGCAGAGCAAATTTGATGTGCCCACTTGCATGTTTTGGTTAATTTATATGACAAGAAAGGTAAATTTGATATATCTTTATAAGATCGGCTGTAGAAGTTCATCATTGTGTTGTAGTTGTAAAAGTACCATAAACATTGCAGAAACGGTCAGGCAAATTTTTACATTCACAAAGCATGCTGGTTAAATGGCAATGATCTAAGAAAATATGCTGTGAAATACAAAGTATTTCAAATATAATTATAAAAAAATAATTGGCCTCATCTCAAGACTATAAATGCTACAGAAAAACCAAAGATGGTTAGAAATCAGCTGCAACAAAGCTTTGAAAATTCTCTGTTAATTATGTTATCTGTTCATCTGTGAATATAAAATGACTAAATGGATTAGATCTTAAGCTATTTGCTCACAGGTCTTTGGCTCAAATTTTTGCACATATATCATTGTGTTTTGGAAAATAACACTTTAGTCTTTAGTTTTTATTGTTTTGGTTCATGTTGCTATTGGAACAGGTACCAAACTATTTGTGAATCTTACCTGTTATGGACTGGCATCCTCTTAAGTAGAGATTTCTTTCATCCACTTGATGCCATGAAATTGGAATTAAACATTGGTTATTTGGGTTTTCACATCATCCCAAATGCCTGATACTGAAGCTGTTCTGTGGCCAACATGTACTACAACCTATTAAATCATTATTTCAGGAAGTTTAATTGAAAGAGTTTTGACCTACAAGATGAAGAACTAATGGTTATTGTCCACAGTTAAGAAACTTAACCTAACTAATAGACACAGGCATGGCAATATGGTAAGAAGCTTGCTTCCCAACCACATGGTTCCAGGTTCAGTTCCACTGAATGGCTTTGGAGCAAGTAGTTAGGATGTTACAGTGTCTCCTCACATGATTTCCTATGGAAGTCTTGTCTCACAGCCCTAGAAACGGTCATTTTACTGATTCCTCGATCTTGAGCCAACTTTGCCATTGACTTTGATGGATTCAACTTAATCGATCTTTCAAGTCCTATTAAGAAGCAAAGTGTGTGTTTTTGGTCACTACGAGTACTATGAGGCTTTCCATGAACATCCCGACTTTTCTTGAAATTGGTTACAACTCTAAAAACAATAGATTTGGCAACAATCTCCGTAGCACTTTTGCCAGCACGGAATAATTCGGCAGTAACACTTCCATGGTTTAATTCCTTATTAACATTCAGTTTGTTCAAACTGAAATACAAAATAGTACAAATGATTATTCAAGATGGTAATATTTAGAATTTAGACTCCAACAAAATCTATACAATTAGAAATATGCCCATTTGAAACTTGTCCCAATTTACCTGTTACACCCTATATATATTTATATATATAAAGGTATTGCAAATTTTAGAGGTAATACTTGATAATTGTAAGCACCTGTATATGCCAGATAGTGGCCGAGGTGAGAGAATAAATTAAAAAATTAAAATTAATTAATTTTATGTTTTAATTTTACGTTTTTAATTTTTATATATATATATATATATATATATATATATATACATACATACATACATACATACATACATACATACATACATACATACATACATACATACATATGTGTGTGTGTGTGTGTGTGTGTGTGTTACTGTGACAGGTTGATGTTTATCAGATTTGGACATTATTGGAGCTTATTAAAGCTGGAACTTTTAAAATTCTCTAAAGGAAGAACTACTTGGTAAACAAAAATAAAATTAAGTTTGGCAGAAGAATAGATTTTATCTAGCTGCTCTGCAGGATGAATGCAAAAACATTTGTTTTTGCATTCATCCAAATGTTGTTATTGAACCAAATGTTGTTATTTATATTCCTGCACTGTACATCTCATAGTCCTACATTGTACCTCATTGTCATATTTCTTTATTATTGTTTTAGCACTAGATCAACACTAATTGAGAAAATTTATGATCAATTAACTTCGAGCTATGACCATTTTGTTTCTTTTATATTGTTTGACAACTAGTGTTGGTGTGTCTACGTCTCCAGTTGATTCATTTGACTAAGAATTTTTCAAGGTGGTGCCCCAGCATGGCTACAGTCTAATGACTGAAACAATTGAAAGATAAAAGATATCTAGAACATACCCTGTGTATCCTTTCCTTTTTAAAACAGTGGGTATGATTTGAGGGAATTTGACTGCTATTTTGAGCAAGTCAACAGACAATGTAGACTTTATTCATTAGCTCGTGTTATGTCTGGTGACATGTTTAGATAAATTCAACTATACATATGATTAATCATTCATATTAAGACAATTATATAAACAAACAGAATATGAGAATATATATATTTCTCACCGTATGAATGTATCAACCATACTGTTGGATGTTGTTATACACTGCTGGCCACAATGCTCTTCCTCACATTGTTGAAGCTTTCAAATGATGCCATCCCACTGGCTAAACAGGCAGGACAACATCCCCACTGACCAGATTGCCAGTCCGTTGCATAGTTACCCATTTACATCTGAGTAAACTGGAGCAACTTGAAATGAAGTGTTTCACCCAAGAACACAATGCACCACTTGTCTAGGAATCAAAACCATGGTCTTGCGATCATGAGTACAACACCCTAACCACTAAGCTATGTGCCTTCACACACACACACACACACACACACACATTACAGAGTGGTTGGTGTCAGGAAGGGCATCCAGGTGTAAAAACCATGCCAAAACAGATACAGATGCATGGTGCAGGCCCCTGCCTGGCCAGCTCTTGTTAAACCATCCAACCCATGCCAGCATGGAAAGAGGATGTTAAACAGTGATGATGATGACATAATAAATGATGAGGAGTAGATATTCAACACTTCAGTTCATGCTATAAATGTTTCAATAGCATACTAATTTATTTACACACAATGTATTTCATAATTTGATGTGATATTTCATAGTTTTCATTTTTTTTATTTGCTAAATTACCCACCATATCACCAAGCAACATAAACTATTGCTTGACAGAATCTCTCTCTCTCTCTCTCTCTCACTCACTCACTCACTCACACACACACACACACCTTACCATTCAATTTCATTTTTTTTTGTGCCTAATGTATTCATTTTTCTTGTTCAGCATGATGTATTTCTTATCTGCAGCACTCTGTGTAGTCTTAGAAATATAAGCTCATGTAGATCCTGGATATTAACAGGTCACAATGTATTAACAACATACATCTGTAGCATTGAAACCATACAAGTTTCTAATCACTTCTAGAATGCACACCGCTAAGTAATAAGTACTGAGGAACACTCTGATCAAGTCCCCCTTCCCTACTTTTGCTGTGGACACTTTCAGAATCTACAAGCCTACAGAACTCACTAGAGAGCTTCTACAGAGCCAACAAAAGAATCTCTGTGTATTTTCTTTCTTTATTCTAGAAGTAGCAGCCAACTCTCCTTCAAACCACATCCTACCATTAAGGAAAAGGGAAGAACAGAATGAATAAATGTATCCCTAGATTGGCACTCCATCGGTTACAACGACGAGGATTCCAGTTGATCCGATTAACGGAACAGCCTGCTTGTGAAATTAACGTGCAAGTGGCTGAACACTCCACAGACACGTGTACCCTTAACGTAGTTCTCGGGGATATTCAGCGTGACACAGTGCGACAAGGCTGGCCCTTTGAATTACAGGCACAACAGAAACAGGAAGTAATAGTGAGAGAAAGTTGTGGTGAAAGAGTACAGCTGGGTTCGCCACCATCCCCTGCTGGAGCCTCGTGGAGCATTAGGTGTTTTCGCTCAATAAACATTCACAACGCCCGTCTGAGAATCGAAACTGCGATCCTATGACCACGAGTCCGCTGCCCTAACCACTGAGCCATTGCGCTTCCACGTATCCCTAGATACACTATCTAAATAAAGACAGGATGGTCATGGCTAGAATGCTTTTGATCAGGGCTGATCTGAGACTAAATAACAATAGGTATACAGAAACAAACTGAACAGGTGAGAAAGTGTAATATTTGTGGACTGTCACACTGCACCCTGTATGATTCATAACTGTATGTTGGAGTGTGAAGTACGGTTCTTCACCAGGTGTAGACATGGTGCTATGTGATATAACTAGAACAGATCTGTAGGCCAAACTTGGTTTGGCTAATTGCCTGTGTAGTCAATCAGAATTGACCTGGACTATATAAAAAAAACAGCACCACTAACAACAACAACAACAACAACTTGGTTATGTTGTAATTTTTATGTGTTAGTTTTTTTTAAATTATGTGTAACATTTTGTAGATTTTTAAATCTTTGCTAGATAAAACTAAGACGTATATTTTTAGGTACCCCAAAGGTAAGTTGAAAAAAGGGTGTCCGAAAACAAACTGGCAACTGATAGTAGAAAGAGATTAGCAGACTGCTAATATGTACTGGAATAAAAAAAAATATAGAAATCAGACTAACTACTAAAATAAACCCACTTGAGTGCTCTGTCTGACCAACTTAAAAACATTGCATGATACAGGAACACCAGAGTAGGTATGTTGTTGTTGTTGTTGTTGTTGTTGTGTGTGTGTGTGTGTGTGCTTCTTAAACAATGGATGGGAAAGTATTGAAAGTATTTTTGTTAAGCAGGAGAATCAGCTCTAAGTTGATAATCTTACACACAGTATTAACCAGTTGATGGAAAAAGTATATCTTACTAGTTCTATTGACTCATTTGTCAACATATTTCTAATTTTGTACATTGTCTATGTGTTTCTGTCAATTCTGAAAAATAAGAGTTTTGTGGGATTTAATAAAATAATTTTTTTCTTATTGTTACGTTGATGTTTGAAACATAGCTTCAAATGTTCTTGCATAAGATATTGATTGAATGTTTTAATTCAAATATGAGCCCTTTAAAATTAGAGATTTTCTGTCATATAACCAGAGGTGGTCTCGGGAAGGTTGGCATGAAAAGGACTTCATATAGCATCTTCTTAAGAAGTTGTGAAAGTTAGCCAGTGATAAAGCAGATTTTTTATTTGGATAAATTGTCAAAAAAATTTTTTTTTATTTGTTACATTGGTTGTAAATTTATTTTGTTGAAGGGGTTCCAAACTCCAACATTTAATAGATGTATATCTATGTTGTTGTTTAATCCCAAATTGGCTCTGCCTGAATTGACTTAAGATTAAAAATATTCCACTTTGACCATCCCTGCTTTTTTTTTTTTTTTTAACTAGGCATAGCAAACACTAGATTACTTAATGTTGTCCTTCCCATTTTTAAAATGGTAGAAAGTGGTTTGAGAGTAGCAGATTTGGTTGTTATTTTTTGCAGACTATGTGCCCACATAGATACGACCACATTGTGTCTATTTTTCAGTTATATGGTTATCCTATAGTTACATATGTGTTTTCCAGCTACAAGTTTATTATGAAAGTCTGAAGTTTACTGTAATGCTTTGTATCTATTCAACAGCTACACAGATATTCTCCAACTTCATTGTTTGGCTGCATGGATATCCTCATAACCATGAGTAAACTAGTTTTAAGAAAACAAAACTCCCATACCCCTGCACACCCTGCCACCACCACCACCACCACCACCAAAAAATAAAAAAAGAATAAAGAAAAGAAAATACACATCTGGTTTCTAGTCTGGAACTTCAGCTGAAAAATTCATGCTTTTCTGGTTTAAAATAGTAAAGCTGTCACAGTGTATGTCAGAAATGAAAAATGTCTGTCAGGAAGGCCACCCTAAAGCATAAAATAGTAACAACATTTGGTGTCATGAATGACATAAGACTGTAATTATAATAAACGTCTATGCTAAAAATAGTTCCTGCTGGAACAAAAGTATGTGCGAGAAAGTAAAGGTTCTTTCTGCCTCTGTATTCAGTGGAAGTAGGGAAGCTAACTTGCTAGAGAAATTGATGTTTACTAGATAAGAAGTGAGTCTTACTCTACAGAAAAAAAAAGAAAAAGAAAAAAAATCTCCATTATAAGAAGAGTTCTAGCTTGGAATTAATTAAACAGAATAGTGCTTGGGCAATAGAATAGTGATATCTATTGCCAAAGCACAAGGCTTCTTTTTTTTAATAAGGAGTTCTTGTAGCTGGGGAAGATATTTGCATAGTGGTAAATGTTGAGTAAGTTTGTGTGTATACTGAAAACTGGATGTGAATTTGGCTGTTGCACGCTAACCATCATGTACAAGCTGAATCAGAACCAGAGCCTGATATCAACAGTAAGACTGATGATAATGATTCAGGTATTCCACTGAGTAGAGTTGTACTAACCTTGGTCAATCAAATATTTGGAGAAGTCCCATTAATAGAATTGTTCTTTGTTCATGACCATGATACATAACTCCTTGTAGCAGTGTGTATGTGTGTGTAGCAGTTCTTCATTGTTATAAGAAGTATGAGCATTGAGCTGGCAGAAATGTTAGAGCATTTGTAGAAAATGCTTTCCAATATTTGTGGTGGTTTTAAGGTGGTGAGCTCGCAGAATTGTTAGCATGCTGGGCAAAATGCTTAGTGGCATTTTGTCCATCTTTACATTCTGAGTTCAAATCCTACTAAGGTCGACTTTGCCTGTCGTCCTTTTGGGTTGATAAAATAAGTACCAGCTGAGCGCTGGGGTTAATATAATCAACTTACCCTTCCTCCTAAATTGCTGGCCTTGTAACAAAATTTAAAACCAATATTTGTTGCAGTTTTTTAAGCATTGAGGTCAAATCCAGTCAAGGTCAGATTTGCCTTCTATCCTTTCAGAGTCAATAAAATAAAGTACTAGTCAAAGTCTGGAGTAAATGTAATCAAATAACGCCCCTCCACTCAAAATGTCTGACCTTGTGCTTAGATAAGAAACCAATATTTAATTAGTGTTTCATTAGAATCACTGAAAAAATTACCCAAGGTTATTTTCTGCTTGAATAACAAACAGTTAAGTTGCTGATAAGATAGCTTAATGTAGTAAACCACCCAAATTTTAATTGCCATATTTATTTGTCTGTAATATGCACTCATATATAACATGCACCTGTAATTATGAATAATGAATCTTTGAAAAATTTCTTACATATGTGACTCTTTCTTCAATATTACAATGTATGGAAAAAGAATGTTTATTATTAGAGGTGTATAATAAAGGCTGATGGAATCATTAGAACATTGAAAAAATTCCTTGCAATATATATATAGAGTTAGATAGATAAAGGTGTGTGTGTATATATATATATATATATATATATATATATTTTTTTTTTTTTTTAAGTTTCAGCTTAGAGCTGCGGCCATGCTGATGCACCACTGTGTTGCTACACTGTTATTACAGGGAGCCTCTTACAATATGTGGCACTTGGTGAAGAATGGAGTTTGATTTAGCAACCCTCATTTGCACCTCCTGCCGCGAGGTAGGTTCATCTGGGACTCTCGATAGGAAGAGGTCCAACTTTGATTTAAAAACTCCTACATCTACTTTGTGC
>NC_068981.1:127163430-127167393 GCF_001194135.2 Octopus bimaculoides
TATATATATATATATATATATATATATTTGAATATGTATATATACAGGGTGCGATGGGTGAATTGTCGCCATTGTATATTTTAATTTAACACATGTGCATTATTTGTTTTTGGTTTTGTTGACTACACAGTATAGTAGGGTGAGTTGGACACCTTCTGTGAGAAAAACAGCACCATGATGCAATTCACTCTGCCAGAAATTTGGAAGCGACATGCTATACTGCTTGGCATTTGCACTGGAAGCTCCAATACAAAGCGCCAAAAGCTCCATTATGAACATGTACCAAGAGTGATAACAACCAAACAACCAGTCAACATCATGGTGTTTGGAGTGATCACTAGTGATGGCAACGTTATGCCTCCATTCATCGTCCCACACAGCCTCAAACTCAGCATGGAGACCTATATCAAGTGCTTGGAGGAGGTAGTGTTGCCCTGGGTCAAGAGAGTGACTGCTGGAACACCCTCTGTCTGGCAACAGGACTCTGCACCATGCCACACAAACAGGAGAACCCAGTCATAGCTGACAGACAATTTCTGCGACCACATTACCCCTAACATCTGGCCACTTAACTCCCTGGACAGTAACCCTCTTGATTATTATGTGTGGGACACAGTTGAGCAAGGGACCAACAAAACTCCTTGTAATAGTTAATATGAACTGAAGGCAAGGATTATGACAGCATTCACCAACTTATACAAGGAGACCATCCAGAAGAGTTGCAGGAGATTCCAAAGTTGTCTGAAGGCCATGGTTGATGCCAATAGCAATCATATTGAATAAATTTACTCTAGTATTTGAGTATATATCTGTTAAAGTGAGATGCCAGTGTTATTTTCATTTTTGCATAATTTAGACACTTTATTCATCACACCCTGTATATATATATATAAATTTTTTTATTACCTACAGAGGGCTAAACATAGAAGGGACAAACAAGGACAGACGAAGGGATTAAGTCGATTACATCGACCGCAGCACATAACTGGTACTTATTTAATCAACCTTGAAAGGATGAAAGGCAAAGCCAACCACAGTGGAATTTGAACTCAGAACGTAACAGCAGACAAAATAACACTAAGCATTTCGCCTGGCGTGCTAACAAATCTGCCAGTTCACCGCCCTAAAAAAAAGGGAAAATTATATATATATATACATATATATATATATATGCATGCATGGCTGTGCAGTAAGAAATTTGTTTACCAACCACAGGGCTCCATGTTCAGTTCCACTGCATGGCACCTTGGGTGAGTGTCTGCCTAGAATAATCAAAGCTGAAATAAGTCTGTGGTATGTGTGTGTAACTAATAAATAATCTAGTGAATTCCATTTTCTTCTCTCTCATTTGTTTTATACACACACACACACACACACACACCAAAGTGCATTCCAGATATTTTGAAACTTTGTCAGGAGAGAATTAATTTCAGAGAAGTCCAAAACTCTGATCTCACAAAGTGGCTGGAGTGCTGCAATGAGTACGTTGGAGTAAGAGGATTATACTTTCAAGAAGATTGGAGTTTTAGACTTCATTGAAATTAAGGTTCCAGTTTCCACAATTGAACAAATCTTTTTTCGTATTTTTTTTTTAAACTTCATATCTACTTGCTAATATAACTTATTACTGTGAAACTATTGAACTCTAAATTTTATTATTGTGATGAAATTTAACGAACATTTGATCATATATATACATTTTAAATACACACACACACACACACACAATGCGCACGCTCGCATCAATACGGACATGCACGTAAATATATATGTGTGTGTGTACCATAAAAGCCCATTAATTTATGCACGTTTTAGGCAAAAACAAGAATAAACCTTAGTGGGTGCGCAAATTACATGAATAGATCGTTTCCAGAATTTTTAAAGAAATCTTTTTGTTGGAAAATGACATACAAATGTAAACATTCGTACAGGAAGTTAACTCTTTTAATATCAGAATAAGTTTTTACAGAAAAAAATATAATGAAGTTGACTTTTATTTATGCTAGACGGTATAATGCTTACTTTTTCTGTTCAAATTTACTAAAACCATTAAATGGTTAACTACATTTTGAAATTTGACATTCATGCTGGTAATCATGGTCGCAACCGTATTTTACATTGCTTGAATTTTGTCCCTATTGCAATGGAACCCAGCAATTTCCTTTAATAGATCAGTTTTTCTCTGCTTAAGAAGTCTAACTTGCATTTGCTTCCAGGAAGCTATTGCTCGCTTTCTCCACATTAGGACAATTTAATTCGACATCGCCGACGACATCATAATTCATCCTTATGCGTGTAAACTCACTAAGTGAATATGACTTAGTGTTCCTACAGAAACCTTCATTTACCTTATACAATGTTTAATGTCGTTTCACATACATGTTAAATTATGCAGCAATCTTATGTTCTCTTCATAGAACACTTGTATGTATTACCAGTTCTTTCGGTGTAGTAGATTTTTGCTATTCTTAATTATGTCTCCTCACAGACGTGTATATTCTAACAAGTCGCTTCTTAAATTTCGCACCTCACTTGTTCAATAAATACTGAGTTAAACTTGCAGAGCTATTTATTTTCTCCTTTCGATTTTTAATGTTTATTTTAGCGGGTTACCAAACTATCCGTCTGGTCTCCCGGCTAAAACGGTAATGACGAATTTTTAAGTTTGCTTGACATTTTATAGGTGTAAAAGGGATTAAAATTTCGATGCTCCATATCAAAGGTTCCGACAAGAATAGACAGAAAATCAGAGCTGAGACAAGAAGACACTTTCAGATTCTGTTTACATAATCAATTTGATCGGTCACCTTCTTCTGTCGGTTGAGTAAAGTGTCATTCAAGCTGATGTTTATTGGTAATTAAACTTATTTTGCAACACTGGTGCATATTTATCAGCTTTGTTTTTGTTGATAAGAATTATCAACTTTTCCTGTGATCGTGATTTGAGAGGACATATAGAAGTATGCTAAAGATCGGACATAATCTCTTGTGGGCAAGAAATGTAAAATAAAGTTTATTATAATCAACACAAACACTTCGTAATTTAATAGATTGATACCTGTTAAACATTTTTTTATTTCCTGAAAATTTAATAAAATTTAATCATAAGTAAGTGAAATTATGTTAAATACAACTAAATTGAAAACTTTTTCTCTCTGGCCATATCAACAATTCTGAAAACTTTTGGGTGCAAATTTTACATGAGTAGAAGTTTCTTTAACAATTTTTATCCTGAAATTCACCTGCGTAAATTAGACAGGTGTGCAAATTACATGGGTTTTTACGGTGTATATATATATATATGTGTGTAAGGAACGACCGTGCGAACTCAAAAAGGAGAAATGGTGACGAATGGAAAAAACAGAGGACTCCTTTTATTTAAACGCGTCGCACGGTCGAACACAAAATAATAATATATCAAATGATGATATACAAATAATGTTATACTACGATAGCATAGATGACCAGTAATGAAAGACCACAACCGTATAAGATGAATAACAGAGATATTTATTGTGGTATTAAAGATGTATGTGTATGTGAGAGTGTGGATGCGACATATAAGAACATAATCAAAGACAGGCCGTCGTACAAAGAAAAGTATGTATGTGTATGTGAGTTATTACAGCAGATAGAAAGAGTCAGTAACACGTGAGCATTTATACCAGTTCTTTAGTACACTATAGGAAAGGTCTGTATGTGAGAGTAGTTGAGGCTGTGAGTGTGGCAGAGCTTATCACTAGTTGTGATGTTGTGGCTTCCATGCCGGGCCGTGATTCTTGTTATACAGATGTTCGTCGCTGGCTGAGATCTCTTGTCTGTTTATTTATCGTGGTGAAGCTGAGTCACCTAACAGAATCGAAGAGAGAGATGTGCCGCGGTGGTTTGGATTGGTGTACATAGAAAGTCGTGTAGACGCTGGTGGTGAAGAGGCTGCTTGGTAGTAATCGTAGAATCGTGTTG
>NC_068981.1:127167919-127169509 GCF_001194135.2 Octopus bimaculoides
ATATTAATCAGTCACGTGATGACAAGGAGCTGGGTTCGCCTCTACGCCCGCGTTTGTTTATATTTAAATGAGAAGAATGGCGATAGCAGTTTTGTATCTAATGGCGATAGGTAGTTTTGTATGTAATGGCGATCGAGGTGTTAGTTTCACTACATATATATATATATATATATATATATATATATATAAAAACAAACATATCTGTTATCTTTTTTCAGTCATTAGACTGCGACCATGCTGGGGCACTATCTTGAAAAATTTTTAGTTCAATGAATCGGTTGCAACACTTATTTTCTGTTAAGCCTGCTACATATGCTATCAGTCTCTTTTTGCCAAACTGCTAAGTTACAGAGACATAGTCGTACCAACACTGGTTGTCAAGCGGTTGTGGGGGACAACCACTCACACACACACACACACACACACACACACACACACACACACATATGTATACAATGCACTTCTTTCAGTTTCTGTCTATAAAACCCACTCACAAGGCTTTGGTCAGCTCATGGCTATTGAAGAAGACACTTGCCTAAGGTGCCATACAGTGGAACTGAACCCAGAACCATGTGGTTGGAAAACAAGCTTCTAACCACACAGCCATGTCTGCACCTATGTATATATTATGTACATACATATACCATATATCTGTATGTATGTATGTATAAGCAAAGTCACCATCATCATTTAACATCCTTGTTCTATGCTGGCATGGGTTGGATGGTTTGACAACATCTGGCGAGCTCCACGCCCATGCCAAGCTCCAATGTCATATGAATGTGTGTGTGTGTCTATGTATGTACATACATATATATGCATGCATATGTGTATGTATATGTATCATTTTTGTATCCTTGAGTGGAACTACTTCAGTGTACTCAAATTATGTTTTCCTTCCAAACTATGGATGCTATGTCTCCTCTTTACACTTCCTGAAATTGAATGACTTACATATTGTTTGGATTGAAATGATGAAATGATGATGTTAGTTGCTGTTATTGATAATGCTGATAATGAGAATGATTGTGAGCATGCATATAAACAGCCGACAATACACTTAATCACACACACATTCTATACTGTATCTCATACTATTTTGACGTAGTGTATGAATTTCAATTAGCTCACTGAATGAATGAATGACGCACGCACCCTAGAACATATGTACAATTTGTCAAAAATACTCCACTCCTACTATAATCATTAAAACTGCTGGGAATTAAAACTTCCACTGGATGTTTTCCGAGTGTATATACCTATTTGTGTAAAATAAACACTTGCATGTGTGTGTCATCATCATCAACATTTAGCATCTCTTTTCCATGCTAGCATGGGTTAGACAGTTTGAGAGGAGCTGGTAAACTAGAGAGCTGCACTAGGCTCCAGTCTGATTTGGCTTGATTTCTATGGCTGGATTCTCTTCCTGATGCTGACTACAGATTGTACTGGGTGTGTTTTATGTGTCTTTAGCATGGGCACCACTTACGTGTCACTACTACAGGTGCCTTTTACAAGTCACGGATACACCTTTGACATGTCACTGCCATACAAACATACATATATATATATATATACATATATATATAT
>NC_068981.1:127169609-127184032 GCF_001194135.2 Octopus bimaculoides
TATATATATGTATATATATGTATATATATATGTATGTATATATGTATATGGATATATATGTAATACTTTGCTTGTGCTACGTCCTCACATTTGTTTTTCTTTTTCTTTTTTTCCTGTTTTTTTCAATTAATTGTATATATATATATATATATATATATATATATAAAGAAAAATAGGTGCAGGTGTGGCTGTGTGGTAAAATGTTTGCTTCACAACCACTTGCTCCCAGGTTCTGTTCCACTGTGCGATTCCTTGCACAAGTGTCTTTTATTACAAATAGCCTTCCTCAGTTGAAACATTTTAAGATATTTTGAAATGTTTTTAACTGAGTAACATCTTGTGCAATGGATCATTTTCCTAGTATATATTTCACAAACCTGAGACATCTCTATTAAATTATTTCAAAATGTCACTATTTTGTCTGACTTCATTATTACAACTTACGTGACTTGATTCCATTACAAACTAGACAGTCCAGATTCCACTTAAGCAGGTATTCTAACAAGGATTCTGGATAGTTTGTTATATTTGACTCGTGTCCAAAATTCTGGTATTATGTACCATCTCTTAGTACTCTTTTACTTGTTTCAGTCATTTACTGCGGCCATGCTGGAGCACCGCCTTTAGTCGAGCTAATCGACCCCAGGACTTATTCTTTGTAAGCCTAGTACTTGTTCTATCGGTCTCTTTTTGCCAAACCGCTAAGTTACGGGGACGTAAACACACCAGCATCGGTTGTCAAGCGATGGTGGGGGGACAAACACACATACATATATATATATACATATATACGACAGGCTTCTTTCAGTTTCCGTCTACCAAATCCACTCACAAGGCTTTGGTCGGCCCGAGGCTATAGTAGAAGACACTTGCCCAAGGTGCCACGCAGTGGGACTGAACCCGGAACCATGTGGTTGGTAAGCAAGCTACTTACCACACAACCACTTATGTGCCTATGTATATAACAAAATATATATTATGATGGGCTTCTTTCAGTTTCCGTCTACCAAATCCTCTCAAAATTTTTGGTTGGCAGATATTTACACATTGTTTGTTATTGCTATTGCTTTATCTAAATATTTTCCTATGTTTTGTAGTTTTTGTTATTTTACAAGGTTTTTTCTTGTTTTTGTTTGTTTTAATTTTCTTTTTTTTTAAATTTCCCTTAGCCTGTTTTCTCTTCACAATGGTTAGTGTGTCATTGTTTATATCTATCCCACACCCTGAATGTGTCATTGTTTGTTCCCCTTTTGTAGTATGGCTAATTCATTAACTAATTTTTATCTTTCTGTCTCTTTCCCTTACTTCCCCTCCATTACTTGCACTGTCTCCAGTGCTGTATTATTTTCTTCCTATTAGACACTCATTCAGTTTTGTCCCACTAACACACACACACTATTTGGCACCATTTCTATTACATATTTTTGCTACTATAACCGAGGCTACAATCTCAAATACTACTGTAGGCTGCCAGGAGGGATTTATTTTGTCATAGCAGAGTAACATGCCATGCCATGTCCACTTCGAACCATTATTGTGCGCTTTTTGAAAGAGCTAGTTAGTTGCAGCTCAGCTGGTGTAATACACGAGCATGATTCTAAAATCAACTAAAATGCAACTTCTGGAATCATTTAAGCTGCGAAGGGCCATCCTTTAGTAAGTCTGTTGAAATTCTTGTCATCCAACACTCGCAAATGTACATTCTGTTCCTACACATTTTATTCAACATTTACTTAAAAATTGTAATATCACTTACTACTGCTTGAACGAGAGTGTTACCTCTCCTGAAATAAAGTTTGTTGAGTTCATTCATACATTCGCCTTCTGACTTTCCTTCAATATTCTAAACAAAACTCATAACGGAACACTCCAGACAACTCACTATACTACCAATCAACTATAACAATAATATTGATGCCTCTGTGGTGTCACACAGTCACCTGGAAATAATAGCCAACTTCAAATTACAATTTACTTGTTTTTAAAATAAAGGACACACTAGGTTATGTTGTTCTAGATATGCTGAATAAATGACAATCTGACCATGGCTAGAATGCCAATGAAACCATTGTATATCCCATCACACCTTAGGCTTCTATCTGTCATTAATGACCATAGATAAAGGTTCTAGTTGTCCACCCCACTGGAGCAGCATTGTCTGTGACTGAACAGTCCAAGGCATAAATGGCAGTCTCTGCAGCACAAGCTATACTTATGGGCTGACCTGGTGCTGTCAGTTCCCCCTCTCTGGTATAGTGTGTTCAATAAGATCCAAGCCTGGGCAGTATGACATGGAGGACAGTTTGTTGCCCTTGCAGCATGTGTCCTCCTCTTTGCATCTCGGATGGATCTAAAGGAACAGCATAGCCATCACAATTTGGCACCGGCATCATCACAAGAGTTGCTAGAGTTAGGTTGTAAACAACATCGAACTGCCTCAGGGGCTCCAATTCCCAATTTTTCTTTGGGGTGTACACCTGAAGCCTATCCTATGGATGGGTATAGCTACAAAGCAATGGTGGTTTGGAATCAGGGCTTTTCTTCTTCTAGGTGGGTTCCTTCCTACCACCAGGTTAATGAGTTTCATCTGCCTGACTGACTTGCTAATTAATCTATAGCTGGGACCCTAACAAGTGCTACTACTCCAGGTCTGAGAAGACCTGTGGTCAATAGTGTTTAAGAGGTGGTTCCACACTCCTCAAAACCCCGGAGGTCCTGAACCAAAACCATGTGCCTTCATGCCCTAGATACACAATACTCAAGAAAAAGAAACTGTTATCATAGCTGGAATGCCATTAATCATAGAGAAATAGGGATACTTTGATCACAGGTTTGCTTGATTAGGGTTGGTCTGGAACACAAGAATCACATGAGCCAAGGGGAGTATTTCTGTACAGTTGCTCAAGTTGCTAGAAATAGCAGCCAAATCTCCCCCCCCCCCACCAATTACATGCTACTGTTTTTGAGAAGAAAGGAAACATTGGATTATGTTCTCCTAGATACACTATATTTAAATAAAGGACAATATCATTATGGTTGGAACACCATTTAAACCATTAATATATATCACCACTACAGCATACTACACTGCATGAAATAATGAGAGAGCCTCTATATAGCCACTCCATGGCAGCCAAACCAGTCATCTTAAAAAAACAAAAGAACCCATTGGATAAAGTAGCCCTATTCACTTTTAAAAAGATGGAATGGTAACGGCCGGAGTGCTTCTGATCATAAATCTGCTTGATTAAGGTTGATCTGCTCACCTGTCTACTTCATACCAAGGAGTACATCACCTCATCACAACTATACACACACATCTGCACTACAATACAATAACTGTTATGACTTTGCGATGAATCTTGACTGGCATCCTCGCTGTACCCAGAGCTGGTTATCCAGTATATTCATCCATTTTAACTCAAGTAAAATTTAATTGATATTTAGCTGCTGTTTCTAGCAGATTGAGCAAACTGTAGCCTGCAGGCTGCATGTGGTTCATAGAACTTTCTGAATGACACACCAAAAAAAAAAAATTATTACCTTGATTTTTTTTTTTGTTTTTTTAGTGTGGCCCACCTGATGATGAGCCATGTTTCATGTGACCTGCTTCTCTTTGCATGACATAGGTTTACAGAATTCAAGATAAGACATGGCTGTGCGATAAGAAGCTTGCTTCCCAACCACATGGTTCCAGATTCAGTCCCTCTGCATGGCACCTTGGGCAAGTATCTTCTACTATAGCCTCAGGCTGACCAAAGCCTTGTAAGTGGATTTGGTACACGGAAACTGAAAGATGCCTATCATACATGTATGTATGTGTGTGTGTATCTATGTTTGTGTGTCTTTGTGTCTGTGTTTGTCCCTCACCATCACCACTTAACAACTGGTGTTGGTGTATTTACATCCTTGTAACTTAGCAGTTCAGCAAATGAGACCAATAGAATATGTACTAGGTTCAAGAAATAAGTCCTGAGATTGATTTGTTTGACTAAAATCCTTCAAGGCCATGCTCCAGCATGACCGCAGTCAAATGACTGAAACAAGTAAAAGAATAAAAGAACAAAAACTTCACAAGAACCATTCTAGCTACTAGCTACTTGTGAACCATTCTTGATGTAGCTCGAAAGGTTCACAAGAACCATTTTAGCTACATCAATAAAAATTTTGACTCTCCATCTCTCACTTCTCCCCAATGCACAAAGTACTCAATACCTTCTTCAAAAAACTACACAAGCTTAATAGTAAACTATGTATTAGGTCACAAAGCCTATGTAGTATGCAGTCATAACAAATCAGTAACATGTCATTTCCTGTGTAGAGTATCACCAGATTCCTCTTAGCCATTCATTTTCATTCGTACTTTTTTGACCTTCCCAAATCTCCTCAGGACATTACTACTGTTTCATATACAAAGAGCATTGCACTTGTATCCTTTGGCTCTTCAAACACACCTGCATGCCAACTCCATTCTTACATCAGTCACTCAAAAATCCAGCTTTGAAATCAGAGTTAAAAGTAGTACTCACTGAAACCTCTATCCGTTTCCTTTCTGATAATACAAAAAAAAAAAAAAACATCAATTGCAAACGACAATCACATGCAACATATCCAATTGACAAAATCACAAGGATTTACATACATCACATCTGCAGTATTCACAGCAGATGTAAAATGTGTTGTTACGAAAGAAAAAAATTCGCATAAACGTACTTATGGTACATACAAGTGACGTATTTGACTAACAGGAAGAAACAACTATAAATGATGTGTAAGCAATAAAACTGATTCATCATAGATTATGATGTCAGTTCTCCCTATCTTCAAAGGCTTCACACCATATTATAAGAAATTACTAAACTGTTTACTTTTTACCAAATCATGCAACCTGTACACCACTCTCACAGACAATGTGCACCTGTAAGCATCTTAGTCTGTCATTGCAGCAAGTTAAAACCTTTTGGCCATATCCAGCCAAAATATTCTTGTTTTATATTTAAACTGGTCAGATCTGGCTTCTCACACCTACCCTACAATGTCATTCTAAAAATAAACAATTACATCATCAAAATCTCAAATCTTTGAGATAAAGCATGATTATTTCAAAACAATGAATATAAATAAGCTTTTATTTATATTGGCATTCAGAATAATCTGAATGCCAAAGGGTTAAGCCCAAACAAATACACATGTACAACAGTCTGGAACACTACTACAGCAACATCAAAAGAACACTATCTCTCTCATTCAGTCCAGATAAAAAATATAATAAATACATGAAATCAATAGTGTTATTCATCCTAAACATTGTGTTGGATTACACACAAACAATCCTTAAGTGTAGAAGACTTGTAGCTGTCACATTTGAAGCAAATTTACCTTTACTCTGCCTCTGTTGTGGTTACTTCCAAAATTTACCATCGTACAGAACAGTGGAAAGAGTACAGATTGCTCAGAGTACAACAACTGCATCGCTGTACATTGTATGCCAGAATGTACAGTATGAATGTACAAGGCGACGAGCTGGCAGAAACGTTAGCACGCCAGGTGAAATACTTAGTGGTATTTCATCTGTCTTTATGTTCTGAGTTCAAATTCCGTCGAGTTCGACTTTGCCTTTCATCTTTTCGGGGTCGATAAATTAAGTACCAGTTACGCACTGGGGTCAATGTAATCGACTTAATCCCTTTGTCTGTCCTTGTTTGTCCCCTCTATGTTTAGCCCCTTGTGGGCAATAAAGAAATAAGAATGTACAGTATGATCCTCAAGGAGACAGAGATATGGCACGTTCAGAGCTATAGATCTATGGATTTCACCCACACGTTTGGTTGACTTTCATGCCAGAGTTCCATTTTATCATAGTTGACCTAGGATTATAAATCAAAACTTCACCACACAATTCCAGACACCAAACATCTCTTACTAAAGATGGACAAAATGCCGCTAAGCATTTGCTAACATTTTTCCCAACATGTGCTAACAATTCTGCCAGTTCGCTGCCTTAATAATAGTAATGACGATAATAATCTTTTCTACTTAAGGAACAAGGCCTGAAATTTTGGCAGAGGGAAGTAGTCAATTACATTGATCCCAGTGGTTTACTAGTGCCCTGAAAGGATGAAAAGCAAAGTTGACCTCAGTGGAAATTGAACTTAGAACGTAAAGATGGACAAAATGCTGCTAAGCAAAATGCTACTAAGCATTTTGCTTGGCATGCTAACAATTCTGCCAGCTTGCTGCCTTAATAATAATAATAATAATGACTACCATACTGTTACTACCTTAATTATTATTACCCCAATCAAAAACAACTCTATTGCAAATTTGAAATAGTAGCCAGATCTCTTTTTAATTAAGGTTTTCAATTTTCAAAAGAGAATGGCACATTAAATAATGTACTGTTATCTATGCAAGCATTCAAAAAAGGGATGGCACCTGAGATGGACAGCAGCAGCAGCAACAACAACAGCAACCACTCCATTTCTTAAAACTACATCTTGAGAAGACCTTACAGAAGACCTCTTGCAACAAGCAACTATGTTATTGACTGTATGTTGTTCTCTTTAACTAGCTGAAGACATGGCCTATCTGGAACACTGGATAGCAGATAAAGGGGATTAAAATCTGAGTTGGATCCTCAGTAAACACTTTTGTGAATACCAACTATCCAAAGTGTTTATCTGTAGATGGTTTATCTTAAAAAGAAAGAGGAAAACTATTTATACAAGCTGAAATTGAAACTTGGTCTGAAGAAATGCACATAGTTTACATTGAAAAAATATATTATAATAATATTATGAATTCATTTGTATTCATATTAATATTAATATTTATATTCATTAAATGTATTCCTGTGTTGCATGGAGCACTGAATATGTAAATTCTTCTCTGGTTATTTAAACAAATGTGCATATGCCAGGGGAATGATACACAACAAATTTATGTTACCAAGAGATGCAGGTGTAGCTGTATGGTAAGAAGTTTGCTTCACATCTACATAGTTCTAGGTTTAGTCTGACAGTATGGTATCTTAAACAAGTGTTTTCTACTGGGCTGACAAAAGCTTTGTGTGGATTTGGGAAATGGAAACTGAAAGAAGCCCGTGGTATATGTGTGTGTGAAGGTACATGGCTTAGTGGTTATTTAGCTCATGATTGTATGGTCATGAGTTTGATTCCTGGTGGCGTATTGTGTCCTTGAGCAAGACACTTTATTTCACGTTGCTCCAGTCCACACAGTTGGCAAAAATTAGTAGTACCTGTAATTCAAAGGGCCAGACTTGTCACATTCTGTGTCACTTTGAATCTCCCTAAGAACTACGTTAAGGGTATGCATGTCTGTGGAATACTCGGCCACTTGCATGTTAATTTCATGAGCAAGCTGTTCCATTGGTTGAATCAACTGGAACCCTTGTCATAACCAATGGAGTTGTTGTTGTTGGCACTCCGTCGCTAACGACGTCGAGGGTTCCAGTTGATCCGATCAACGGAACAGCCTGCTCGTGAAATTAACGTGCAAGTGGCTGAGCACACCACAGACACGTGTACCCTTAACGTAGTTCTCGGGGATATTCAGCGTGACACAGAGTTGATTGGAGCAACATGAAATGAAGAGCATTTTTCAAAGGTACTTAGTATTAGTGGAGGCGCAATGGCCCAGTGGTCAGGGCAGCAGACTCGCGGTCATAGGATCGCGGTTTCAATTCCCAGACCAGGCGTTGTGAGTGTTTATTGAGCAAAAACACCTAAACCTCCACGAGGCTCTGGCAGGGGATGGTGGCGAACCCTGCTGTATTCTTCCACCACAACTTTCTCTCATTCTTTCTTCCTGTTTCTGTTGTGCCTGTAATTCAAAGGGTCAGCCTTGTCACACTGTGTCACGCTGAATATCCCCGAGAACTACGTTAAGGGTACACGTGTCTGTGGAGTGCTCTGCCACTTGCACGTTAATTTCACAAGCAGGCTGTTCCGTTGATCGGATCAACTGGAACCCTCGACGTCGTAAGCGACAGAGTACCAACAACTTAGTATTAGTTCAGGAACCAAATATTAAGTTCATGAGCCCAAACCCTTAATCTTAAGGCCACTAACCTTCTAAACTGGTAATATGTAATAAAAATAATTGTAATAAAGTGTTCTCCTGATGAGCCATTGCAATTAGGCATCCAAATGCATGTGGAACATACAGTGCTGAATTCCAAATAGCTGCAATGGAGAAACCTATGTGGGTCAGGTCAGGTGTGGGGGCATGTGCTGTTGCAGCAGGTTGCTGCATTCATCATTTGTCAGTATATTCCTGGGTCCTCCTGGATGACCTGTCAAGCAGAGTCCCAGTCAGTTCCTATCTCCTCGAGATACCTCCTCATCTACTGTAACTATGTGAAATGTTGTCAACCACTCTGAGCCATCAACCCAGCCAGATCCTCAGTGAAGAGAATATGGTAAGCTGAGTCTAACTTGGAAAATCAAGCAACATGGTTAAACAGTCTGAACTGGTGCTCCTGAATCATACAAGTAACAGGACGCATCTCAGGATATGTAGGAACTAAATATTTATACAGGTATTTATCTAAATTTCAATTAAAATAAATTTAATTAAGGTAAAGGTAGTAATTGTTGTTATTGTTTAGCCCCAAGTCATCCCTGAGTGAGGAAACCTATGATCAAAGGCAGTCTAACCATGACCTTCAATTCAGGCATAACGTAATCTGGAAGTATACTAATCCATGTGACCGTCCTTATTTTTATTTTTAAGATGTTAAGTTGTGTTCTATTTCTGGCCAGTTGAGTGATCACGTAGACTAGAGATGGCATTAGTGATGGTGATGTGCCTGCTAAAGTGGTGAATGAAAAAATATTACTGGTGCTAATGTTTGGTTGTCTAAATCGAATTGTGATGTTTCTTTCTCTGTTGCCTTTACATATATATATATATATATATATATATATATATATATATATATATTAATGATTAGCAAGAAAGCTCCACTTTGCTACTCCCTCCTCCCTATCTTCATCATCTTCATCATCAGTTATCAGCCCCACAGTTACCTACACCACCATTATTATTTGTATCCTCATCATCCTCATCATTATTTAATTCTCATCATCACCAGTCTGCTGTCTACTTTCCCCGTGTTTCTAATCAAAAAGAAAGAGAAAATATAATAAAATTAAATGAGAAAGAATACAAAATAATAAATCAACATCATCAAAAAAAAAGCTCCTATAAATTTATAAGGCTCCAAGAAAGAAAAAGAAACTTAAGTGATATAGGAAAGTATTCTGTGACCTTGTCTTCCATTTTTATTGCTCAGTTCTTGGATTGTATCCAAAAATAGAGGGTGTATTGTATTGAGTGTAATACTAATTTTTTTTCTTCCTTTTTTTTTCCTCTTTGGCAAACTTCCATAGCGTTATATAACATTCTCTTTTCAAGCCAATAATGGAGCCTCCATGCAGTCATTTAACTTGTTAGAAATAGCAGCCAAATATCCCTCAAATCGTACATGCACTACTGCCATAGGGAATAAGAAATGTTTAACAATGAATGTAGTTCTTGATACACTGTGCCTTTTTTTATTCTTTTTTTTACCTTCTTTTATCTTAGTCAGAGGAGAGGTCAGTACCCCTGATGTTTTTTCAGGGCTTCTGAAATTGGTAGAAGAAAGGAAGGAAAGAAAGCTGACTCTTTTGCAGGGCTTCCAAAATTGGCTGGGAAAGGAAGTTAAGGGAGGAAGACTGACCAGAGTGTCTGCAACGGAGTGGACTTAACACAAAACACTGAGGGCCAGATGGCATTGATAAAACAGAAATCAAATAAAGTCCTGATCATAGGTCTACTCAATGAAAGCAGACATACTTTCTACCTATTGCTTGTTTCAGTCATTAGACTGCAGCCATACTGGGGCACTGCCTTGAAGGGTTTTAGTTGAACAAATTGACACTTATGACTTTTTTTTTAAAGCCTAGTACTTATCCTATCAGTTTCTTTTGTTGAACTGCTATGTTACGGGGACATAAATGCACTAACACCAATTGTCAAGTGGTGATGGGTGGGGAGACAAACAGATACAAAGACACACACACAGATACATACATATATATATATGGTTTCAGGATCAGTTCCACTGTGTGGCACCTTGGGCAAGTATCATCTGCTATAGCCTCGGGTCGACCAAAGCCTTGCGAATGAATTTGGTAGATGGAAGTTACCATCATGTGTGTACATGTGTGTGTAAGTGTTTGTGCTTCCTGATATATATATATATATATATATATATATATATTGGCATTAGGAAGGGCATCCAACTGTAGAAACTCTGCCAAATCAGATTGGAGCCTGGTGAAGTCATCTGGTTTCACCAGTCCTCAGTCAAATCATCCAATCCATGCTAGCATGGAAAGCGGACGTTAAACGATGATGATGATGATATACACATATATGACAGGCTTCTTTCAGTTTCTGTCTACCAAATCCACTCAAGGCTTTGGTCGGCATGAGGTGATAGTTGTAAACACTTGCCTAAGGTGACCTGCAGTGGGACTGGACCCAGAACCAGGTTAAATAACTACTACAACAACAACAATAACAAGATTATTTTTTTACCCCTAGATCATTAAAACTACCATATTGGATGACATATAAAACTCAAAAAAGATTAAAAAATAAAAAGTCACAGAAAAATCACCTCAACTCCCATACGTGAGATTGAGCTTTATTACATGCATTAATAGACTAACATGTGGAGGCGCAATGGCCCAGTGGTTAGGGCAGCGGACTCGCGATTATAGGATCGCGGTTTCGATTCCCAGACAGGGCGTTGTGGGTGTTTATTGAGCGAAAACACCTAAAGCTCCACGAGGCTCCAGCAGGGGATGGTGGCGAACCCTGCTGTATACTTTCACCACAACTTTCTCTCACTCTTACTTCTTGTTTCTGTTGTGCCTGTAATTCAAAGGGTCAGCCTTGTCACACTGTGCCACGCTGAATATCCCCGAGAACTATGTTAAGGGTACATGTGTTTGTGGAGTGCTCAGCTACTTGCACGTTAATTTCACAAGCAGGCTGTTCTGTTGATCGGATCAACTGAAACCCTCGACGTCGTAAGCAACGGAGTGCCAACAACAACAACATAATAGACTAACAACTTTCCTCCTGAATATATGCTGTTGAAATTGAGGTGAATGTAATATACTCATGCATTTTTTATGCCATCAAATATATATATGTATATATATACCAATGCTTCTAGTTCTCTGTTTTCAGAATATCTGTCTAATTTTTATACAACCAATGTTTTATTTTCACAGTGGGTTGAAGAGGTCAATTATGAGAACAAAAAATCTGTTTACAATGTTGACTTGATCGTATTCAGTTTTTATATAACCCTGATAATTTTTCTTTTCATGATGTTATCAAGCATGGATAATGTTTTTAATTTAATTTAATTGTATGTATACATGTATGTTAATGGACTGTAAGTGAAAACATTGCTCATCCCAAAAATCAGTGGCAATAAATATAGACAGCACACACACACACACCATAATTCATTCAGCCTAACCCAAAACTGGCTGTAAGTTTCATCAAATGTGAAGCCATTTCATCTGATATATATATATATATATACTGGAGTAAGCACATAAATGTGAAACAAGGTGGAAAAAAGAGTACTCAAATACCAGAGGTAGAGTAATATACTTTATTCTAACAAAACTGTCCACTGAACGGGTATGTGAAACTCTAAGTAACAATTTTTGTGATATTTCTGCTGCTTTTAATAAAGTTAGGAAGGGCATCCAGCTGTAGAAACTTTGCCAGATCAGATTGGAGCCAGGTGCAGCCTTCTGGCTCACCAGTCCTCGGTCAAACCATCCAACCCATGCCAACATGAAAAGTGGACATTAAATAATGATGATAGATAGATAGATAGATAGATAGATATACAAGGTCTGATTAATAAATATCCAGACTGTTGCCATAGTAATGAAGCTAAAGCATGTAGAGTGAAGTCATTTGGCGAAGATTGACCTTGAACTCTGCTGTGCATGCACACTGAGTTTTAACATTCTAGCTCACTTCCGCTGTTTACAGCAGTGCTTGGAAGGAAGGTGTGTTGTGTGTTGTGGTTTAATACAGTTAAGTTGATTACAGACTAATATTTTCATGCATATATTTATGAGATACCAATTTCTAGGCACAGATTTCCTGTCTCAAAGCTGAATTTCTACTCCTGTAGTCTTTGCATAAGAAAAATGCATCCTGGGATATACCTTCATCTCATCCATTAGTATAAAATGGTAGCATTGCTCTGTTTGCATACATACCTTGTGATCTCAGAAAATATTTCTTCTGGAAAGAGCTGATGAATATATTCAACAGGTATTGCTTCTAAGCTCAAAGAGCCCACATTACTAATGTGCAGAGCCCACATTACTAATGAAAGCATCAATACCATGATCAAATGCATGATCACTCTACTTCTGTCCTAAATTGATAAATCCCAGCATCATTTTGATCAGTAGTGTATACAGATGACAAATATTTTTTCTCAGTCCAGACTCTCTTTCTCTAATTACTATATTAGACTTCAAAAGTTAATATATATGTACATACATATATCATCACCATAATTTGATGTCCAAATTCTATGCTGACCTGGATTAGATGGTTTGACAGAATCCTATCAACCAGAGGACTGCATTGAACTTTAATGTCTGCTTTGGCATGGTTTCTACAGCTGGATGCCCTTTCTAACACCAAGCACTTTACAGAGTGTACTGGATGTTCTTGTGGTACCAGCACTAGTGAGGTCACCAAGTAACTTACAAGACAAGACACCTTGACCAAGCAGTTATGTAGAGAAGTGGTGTTGAGAGGATGAATATGGTAGAGGTACAGGAACAGTGTCTTACTTCAGAGGAGAAACAAATGGTGGTGATGAGGTGTCAGGGCATACTCTCAAGGTGCAACAAAATGAATATAAGAAAGAATAGGGACAAAGAATCAGGAAGGGTTGTTGAATATATTTGCAAGAGGGTGACAGATGTCTAGAGATGAGCTTAGAAGTGAATGCAGCATATGGCGAATAAGAGTAACAGCGCAGGAGTGGCTGTGTGGTAAGTAGCTTGCTTACCAACCACATGGTTCCGGGTTCAGTCCCACTGCGTGGCATCTTGGGCGTCTTCTACTATAGCCTTGGGCCGACCAAAGCCTTGTGAGTGGATTTGGTAGACGGAAACTGAAAGAAACCCATCGTATATATGTATATATATATATATATATGTGTGTGTGTGTTTGTGTGTCTGTGTTTGTCCCCCTAGCATTGCTTGACAACCAATGCTGGTATGTTTATGTCCCCATCACTTAGCGGTTCAGCAAGGAGAGACCGATATAATAAGTACTAGGCTTACAAAGAATAAGTCCCGGGGTCGATTTGCTCAACTAAAGGTGGTGCTCCAGCATGGCTGCAGTCAAATGACTGAAACAAGTAAATGAGTAAAGAGTTAGATCAATGCTGAATATTTGTTTGGGTGAAGTGAAGGAAATAGAAATGGGTCAAGGAAGAGATGATCTGTGGTAACCCAAGAAGGGATTTAGCAGAGTGGAGAGTGGCAGTATAATAAAATAGTTGATGGATGAGAAATAAGGAGGTAATGTGAAGTATGGGGGAGAGGAACTCAGAACACAAAGACATGCGGCAATTACCATAAAGTATTTTGTCCTACCTTCTGGCCTAGTGGTTAGAGTGTTGCACTACAATCACAAGATCATAGTTTTGATTCCCAGACAGATCAGGTGGTGCATATGTTCTTGAGCAAAACACTCCATCTCATGTTGCTTTACAGTTGCTTCAACATCTGATGTGTGGCACATTGTGCACCTGTAGAGGCAATGTTGATTTGATGGAAGAAGTGAGCTAATGTACAGCATAAACATTTGATCATTATCAACAAATCATCTGTGCAGGTTATTCAGCAAGGAACTACAGAATCATCATCTGTCATCAATGACAGGAGAGTCTCTGTGTGTGTGTGTGTGTGTGTGATGGTGTTCTTTTAATTTGTTGTTGCCTTTGTTACTAATACAACAAAGAAACATGACCTTCAGTCTTGTAATTATTTCTTTATATTAGAAAATTTAAGCTGAATATGCCATCAGACATGCCAAGTATCTGATATAAATTATATTACATACTCTTTACTCTCTTTTACTTGTTTCAGCCATTTGACTGCGGCCATGCTGGAACACCGCCTTTAGTCAAGCAAATCGACCCCGGGACTTATTCTTTGTAAGCCTAGTACTTATTCTATCGGTCTCTTTTGCCGAACCGCTAAGTGATGGGGACATAAACACACCAGCATCGGTTGTCAAGCAATGCTAAG
Organism: Octopus bimaculoides; assembly: GCF_001194135.2. Taxonomy (NCBI): domain Eukaryota; kingdom Metazoa; phylum Mollusca; class Cephalopoda; order Octopoda; family Octopodidae; genus Octopus; species Octopus bimaculoides. The sequence goes on from NC_068981.1 coordinate 127,183,997, forward strand.
GGGACAAACACAGACACACACACACACACACACACA
>NC_068981.1:127184094-127185536 GCF_001194135.2 Octopus bimaculoides
CTTATTCTATCGGTCACTTTTGCCGAACCGCTAAGTGATGGGGACATAAACACACCAGCATCGGTTGTCAAGCAATGCTAAGGGGACAAACACAGACACACACACACACACACACACATATATATATATATATATATATATATATATACATACATATATACAACGGGCTTCTTTCAGTTTCCGTCTACCAAATCCACTCACAAGGCTTTGGTCGGCCTGAGGCTATAGTAGAAAACACTTGCCCAAGGTGCCACGCAGTGGGACTGAACCCGGAACCATATGGTTGGTAAGCAAGCTAATTACCACACAGCCACTCCTGCATATTTATTTGCATAACATTATGTGTATAAGTGTGCTTATGCATGCAGACACACATACATACACCCATGCACAAACTCACTCACACATGCATTTACATACACATATATAATTGGCATGACAAAGACATGGCAGTTGTTAATATATTTCAAAGTTGTTAATGTGATCAAATGTTTTGTGTTTCCAGATAACTATATGATAAGCAATAAGAAATCTCTGAGTGAGATGTAAGCAGTAGCAGCATGGAATCATGAAGTATATTTTCCACCTAAATGTGGCAGACCCATAGGGAACGATGCTTCTGTTGTTTATAGCTCCTACCACATGCTGATGATGGATTACTACCCAGAAACCCCGGTCTGTGTGTATCACGTAAGGCTAGAGATGGGAACAATGATTTCCCTTCACAAATACTAATCAGACACAGACAGTGTTTCATTAACCAGCTGGAGGAGATGTCTTCCTGGGGCTATAAATAACAGTAGCATCGTCCTATGTGGGTCCGCCACATTTAGGTGGAAAATATACTTCATGATATAATATGATAAAGTGTTCATAAATTAGTCAGCCAGGAAATTAAGTATTTTTACTTAGGATCTAAATATAAAAATAATGATGATAATAGTTATCTTAATATTAACACATTTCTAATTATACTTCCATTTTGAAATGAACTGACATTTAATTAAGTATCATTATTGGTACAGTTTTACATATTTCTGAGATATCAGCTACATAATGCACTGTAAAAAATAATTTAGTGGTGTTGATGGCATGTTTTACAAATTAACTTTATTTTTTACTTAGTTGTTAGGGATATGTATGCGTATGTTTATATGTGTGTGTGATACCATTTTACCTCCCAAAACCTCACCCCATGCTAGCATGGATAAAACATGTATAAAGAAAATATTTACATGGGTGCAGGTATAGTTGTATGGTAGAAAGTTTCCTTCCCAACCATATGGCTCCAGGTTCAATCCCACTGCATGGCACTTTAGGAAAGTGTCTTGTACTGTAGCCCCAGGTTGACCAAAGCCTTGTGAGTGGATATGATAAGCAAAGACTGAAAGAAGCCTATTGTATATATATATATATATATATATATATATATATATATATAT
>NC_068981.1:127187470-127194238 GCF_001194135.2 Octopus bimaculoides
GGCACATAAAAGACACCATTTTGAGCGTGGCCGTTGCCAGTATCGCCTGACTGGCCTTCGTGCAGGTGACACGTAAAAGCACCTACTACACTCTCTGAGTGGTTGGCGTTAGGAAGGGCATCCAGCTGTAGAAACTCTGCCAAATTTAGATTGGAGCCTGGTGTTGCCATCCGGTTTCACCAGTCCCCAGTCAAGTCGTCCAACCCATGCTAGCATGGAAAGCGGACGTTAAATGATGATGATGATGTTGTTTACTGTTTTGTTAAGGTAAGATCAACAAAAAAAGGACTTAATGCAGTGGGAGATAAATATTTAATGTACATAGTATAATGATATGAGCTAATTTTTTGCTTGGAGATGTGGGTCTAGACAGGTTTTTATAACATGCTTTGTGTCTCCATGCAATTCTCAGGCTTTGAGCACTTGGTCTATTCAGTTTGTGAATCAGGACACTGGTACAAGAGAAATCAAGAAGGTAGATGTAAAAAATGGAAAGGTGAATAAGAACGTTTTTATTCAATTTGTAAATCAGAATGCTGGTACAAGGGAAATCACAAGAAAAATCTGAGAAGGTGGTTGCAAAAAGTGGAAGGGTGAATAAAAACACAATCTTTGCATTTGCTTTCTCCTTGTTCTTTTCTTCTGATTTCTCTTCTACTAACATCCTGATTTGTAAATTGAGTAGAATATGTGCTGAAAGCCTGAAGATTGCTTGGAGACACAAGGCATGTTATAAAAACCTGCAAGAAACTATTGTTGTTGTGTGTGTGTGTGTGTGTGTGTGTGTGTGTGTGTGTGTGTGTGTGTGTGTTTGTGCCCCACCACCACTTGACAACCAGTATTGGTTTCTTTGTGTTTCCTTAGTGGGTTAGCAAAAGAGACCAATAGAACAGATACCAAGCTTAAAGATAAGTATTGGCCTCAATTCGTTTGACTAAACCCTTCAGTGCAGTGCCCCAGAATGGCCACAGTTCAATGACTGAAACAAGTAAAATATAAAAGATCAAGATGAATAATCAAACAAAAAAATTTAAAAAGCACAAAATAAAAATTTGCTTAAGTACCCTGTCTACAACTTTCCTGTATAAAACTGTTGTTTATGGTATAAACCTGTTATGTTGACATCAAAGAGATAATCTCTCATTTATTTGCTCATGATAAACTGATGCTGGTCAAACATGTTGGCCAGCTTTTCAACGTGGGGGAGTGCAAAATTGTTTCTAATTGTTAAACTAACATCTTGTTCCTTGACTGAGTTGATTAACACGGTTTTATTGCATTCTTTTTTCTTTTCTTTTTTTTTTGTGCTCGTGTGTGTGTGAAAGAGAGAGAGAGAGAGAAAGAAGAAGGAGGGAGAGAGAGATGGTGGAAGGGAAAACAGGGAGGCATGGACTGTTTCTAATCTATGAGGATTTGGTCAATTGAAAAGATATTGCCAAAAATGTGGCACAACCAAACCAAAGACCGAGAGTCCTAGATAGTTCACACACACACATACGCCAAAGGAGTTGTTAAGGATGAGAGAAAAGTGTTTTTTTAGATAGGAATCAGTTAATCTCGAGTGACTGAGGAAAATAATTTTGGAGGTGTTGAATCAAATATATTTTACAAATAGATAAAAATACCTGTAGAGGTCTTGAATTCATGAACAAAACTTTTATTGTGCAGTGTGTTTTGGATATTTCATTTTTGTGTTTGGTTTGCAAGATTAAACTCATGTGTTGAAACAGATTTTGTTGTATCTCAAAAAGGTCATTATGCTAGTTCATTGATTAATTAATTTCTTGATTGATTTATTGAATGGTTAATCAAGCAACCAATTAGTTAATTGGTTAAATGATTAACTACTTTCTTTTGTTGACTTTGGCTAATTGTCATTCTAGTACTGTAAACTATACTAACCACATAATATTTCTATTTTACTGGTGTGTTTTAACCAGTGAGGCAGAAGTGAAATGAAAGGCTTTCATATAGTATTGGACGGCAAATTTATATAAAAGTTTTGTTCCTGAATTCAAGTCCACTATAGATATTTCTATCTATTTGTGAAGTATGATTGAGTCAACATCTCCAAAATTATTTTGCTCAGACATTTGAGATAAACTGATTCCTATCTAAAAAAAGCACTTTTCTCTCATCCATTTAATATCAAGAAATCAGAGTTCAGCATCGTTCCTTATGTCTTAGAAGGCATTCTACATCACTTTTATTTACAATTACATTATCTTATCTGAGATGTTACTACAGTGTTTATGTTGACAAAATAAATACAATTCATTCCTTTGTCCAACTAGTAGGAAAATTAACATTAACTAGATATAAAATATATATTAGCAACAGGGGCAGTATTAATACTGAGAGGTAACATTTATCCCCACTTAAACATGGATGTTCTATTAGAACAAACTATACTATGGAAGATACCATGAGAGTGCATTTTACACTAAAAGTCAATATGAGATTATCTGATGGTATCTGCTACAGTATAATAGTTCTAACAGAACATCCATGTTTCAGTGGGGATAAATATTATCTAATTAGATATAACTCTCAGAACTATTTGATTCAGTAAAAGAAGTATAATTATGATCTATTTCTTTGAGACACAAGAAACATGTTTTCCTGTTATGTTTTTATTATGAAGAAAATGCTAACCTTTTTGGTTCCTGCCTCAGAAGTTTGCATCTATAGAGTGATATAATCGACTTCCTTTTCCACTGATATCCACAAACTGTCTAGTTGAAACTGAATATTTTTCTTATATTATTTAGTCATAGGAAAAGGATAGTGTCTATGACTCCCTCAAGGCTGATAAGACTAACATGGTCTTATGCTTAGTTTGAGAATTTGCACATTGATTCACTGTATGGGGAAAATGGAGTTAGGAAGGAAGTTCTGTAGATATGCAGCTCTTGGCAAGATGTTAAACTGGATTCAGTGGTGAGGCTCCATTTCAGGAGTTCATGAATTTGTATGGAGTTACACCTTTTAGTTACTACTACTTCCAGGCCCACTCTGGCCAGCAGTAAATGTACTTACCAAGGACCCCAGTTATACATATGTCAAAAAGCTGAAGTCGGTCCTGTGGTTAAAGCATACAGAATTTGGAAGAACCTGTGTGACATGTGTCACTCAGGTTCTACTGTGTGTAGATGCACCCTGATGTCACACAAACCAGTTTCCTTGGTTAAATAGGTTTTGTGCCTCAAAGGTGATCTCAGAGAAGCAGGAGACTAGCAGAGTAAACTGGCACAAGAGAACAGGAAATCATTATTTTATCTTCCTCAACAAAAATCATGAATCTTCTAACTTTGCCACGCAAGTTCATGGCTGCCAATATCTGTAAAATAGGCATGGCACATAGAGAGAGAGAGAGAGAATGAATGAGAGAAAGAGAGAGAGAAAAAGAGAATGCATGAGAGTGAGAAAGAGAATGCGTGAAAGCAATTCAAAGAAAAAATGTGAACAATGCTTATGTGTAGTTAGTAAAATGGTGAGGTAGTTGTTGTGGTTTAGTGACAAGTCAGCCCTGACTAAAAGTGTTCCAACTGAAGCCATCTTGCCTTCTATTCAGATACAGTGTATTTGAGAGCACATTATGTAATTAGGCCCTTAATTTTGTTCAGATGGTAGGTATGATTTGCAGGAGATTTAGCGGTTATTCCTGGTAGGTTGAGTTACCATGTACAGCAATGGTTCTTAATTGGGGTCCATATAAGATTTTGCGGGGGTCCACGCAACAAAATAGTAAATTGGAGATCCACAATAGTATTAAGGGCCCCTAAAAAAATTTTGCTTTAGATGTATGTATTTGTATGTATCACAAGAAACAGCTAGGTTTCTTTCTCTTACATTTTACATCAGTTCAACTTACACAAGTTCATGTGTGAAAAACAAAATAGGGATTTTGAAAGAAGTATCTATAAAACTAGTTTTTTAAACTTTGAATGGCTATGGAGATCCACCAGAATAGAATAGTAATCAAAGAGGTCCATAGTTAAAAAATGTTTGAGAACCACTGCTTGGTGTGCATTGCAAGAAACAGCTAGGTTCCTTTCTCTAACATTTTACATAGTTCATCTTACACATGTTAACCCTTTTGTTACCATATTTCTGTTGAGATGCTCTGTGTTTCTTTCAATTAATTTGAAATATAACAAAGAATTTAGCTAGTGTTAGGAACATAAACTGGGACTAAGGTTTGATGGAAGATTTTAAAATTCAGAACTTTTGATAACAAGACATTTGTACTACAGAGCCACGGGTAGTTTCAGCTGGGTTGGTATCAAAAAAGTTAATGTGTGAAAAGCAAGATCAGAATTCTGAAAGAAATCTCTATAAAACTAGTTTTTAAACATTGAATGGCTATAAGGGTTTACCTTAGGTGGCTATAAGGTGGACCCTTGTAGCGTTGAGGTCAATTCATTCAACTAAACTCTTCAAAATAGTGCTCCAGCATGGTCACAGTTGGGTGAATGAAATAAGTAAAAAATATATGATAGTAAAAAGATTCTAAGCAATTGTTTGTTTAGACATGCTGTTCAGAAAATCCTGCTGGCCATAGTTTGCCCTTCTCAACCAAATGTCTCACAGTTTGAATTCAAAATTCAAACTTTTCCCCCTTACAGGAAAATGTTCTTGTCAAGGATTGTCATTAATTTCTCTGGTTTTACATTACACTCATTTACCATTTCAAGTCCTTCATTGCTATTACTAATTTGTTGTTGAGTGTTATACTGAGGTCACCAGTTATTTTGACATGTCTTGTTTTTGTCCTGGAAGGTTTCTAGCAACCCTTAGTAGACTAGCGATGCTGTTTTGGTTACCAGCTACCCAAACATGTAACAGATTGTCCTAAATTACATGTTACCAGAGCACTGGACATGCGCGCGCACACACACACACACACACACACACACACAAAAAGCTTGGTGGATCTTCCCATATTGCCAAAGGTCTCAGTCATTTGTCATTGCCTCCATGAAGCTCAGTGCTCAAAAGATGCTTATTATGTGCCACTGGCACGGATTGCTACTTCCACAACACCAGCATCGGCCACATTGCCTCCATGAGACCCAACACACAAGAGGTGCTTTTTACCAGCATCAGCCACATTGCCTCCATGAGGCTCAATGCTCAAAGGGTGCTTTGTGCATGCTCCTGACAACAGCCACAACTATGATTTCACTTGGCTTGATGAGTATGTAAAAATGCATCACATATCATATAATAGGAAATCAATCAGAGAATGCTTGAAAAATGAATAGTTGAAATATATAAAATAAGTTTAAATTTTTTCACAATGCCAGCAATTTTGGGAAAAGGGGCTCATCAATTTCATCAGCCTCAGTGCTCAGATGGTACTTATTTTATTGACCCCAAAAGGATGAAAGACAAAGTTACCCTCAGTGGAATTTGAACTCAGAATATAAAGATGAACAAAATGCTGTTAAGCATTTTGCCTGGTGTGCTAATGATTCTACCAGCTTGCCACCTTAAAATAAGTTAAAATATTGAAACCTCTAACAGTTAATCTTTATGATACATATGTTTGCTGAGTGTGTATACATGCATATGTATATCTTTTATCTTTTACTTGTTTCACTCATTTTACTGTGGGCATGCTGGGGCATCACTTAGAATTTTTAGTCAAATGTATCGACCCCAGTATTTATTTTTTTAAAGCCTGATACTTATTCTATTTGTCTCTTTTGTCAAACTGCTTAGTTATAGGGGCATAAACATATGTAGGGAATAATATGCTCAATCTATAAAGGAGGAAGCAGAGCAGATGCCAAAAACTATAGACCTATCTCTCTGACTTCACACATCAGCAAAGTCATGGAACGGATAGTCAGAGGGAAACTAATTGCATTCCTTGAGGAAAATGACTTGCTGAGTGATACCCAGCATGGCTTTCGATCAGATAGGAGCTGCCTGACCCAGCTCTTACAGTACTATGACTGGGTGTTGATGCAGTTACTCAACAACTCAAATGTGGATGTAATATACCTTGACTTTGCAAAAGATTTTGATAAATTGGATCATAGTATGATATGCAACAAAGTGAATGGCTTTATTATACGGTGCCGTATTTTACAATCCTGTAAATAATAATAATGGTATTTTTATATAAGCTTAAAGCTTATGCCGTTCACCATGCAATAACTAAGGAAAATAGTGTAATAACGGAGCATGTAAGCCCTCGACAGAAAAAAGAAGGCTTTCCCATTTTGAAAACATGAACAGTTTCGTAACATTGTTTACAAAATAATAGGTAATTGTTTGCGAAGGACCGTATGTACAGTGAACACTTAGGATTTTTGCTCTGGTAACTTCTGCTCTCTCCCATGTTGACGCACGACCAGCTATATGTAGCTATGAGTCTCCCTCTGTTTACACCGTCGCTAGAAGGGGGCTTAACTCATGCTCCGATTTAAAAATTGTTAGAATTTATGGTTTAAAATTATTTTTAATACAAAAATTCAGGTCTTAGGAAGCAATAAAATAATAATAAATGGCCGATTCCGGGCATTTTCGACCATGTAAAGTGTGGATTTCTATAGATGCAACACACACACACAAACTGAGCTATACTATATATATACATATATATATATATATACATATATATATATATATATACATACATATATACATATATATATATACATACATATATACGTATATATATACATATGTATATACATGTATATGTATATATATATATATATATATATATATATATATATATATATATATATATAT
>NC_068981.1:127195297-127203460 GCF_001194135.2 Octopus bimaculoides
TATATATATGTATATATATATATCTACATATATATATATATATATATATGTATATATATATATCTACATATATATATATGTATATATATATATATATTTACATATATATATGTATATATATATATATATATATATATCTACACATATATATATATATGTATATGTATATCTATGTAACAATGCACACCACATCCCACCCCCACCAGTACTACAACACCTCTGTTTTAATTATATTGTTTTCTGGTTTTCATAAAAGTACAAATAGGAAACCAGAAGTTCATTACTTCATCAAGATTTGAAACTGAGCTGGATGGTGTCACACACACTTAGAATTAGATGCATTCTATGTGAGCGTGTGTGTGTGTGTGTGTGCATTTATGGTCTAAACTGCAACCCTACCTTCCCACCATGTACACGCATGCACAAAACTGAAGCTTAAACTGTTGGTGGTGTAACTTACAATAAAAAGCATATGTAGTATCCATGTGATTTTGTTCCTCCTCCTCATCTCTTCTCTTCTTTTCCTCACTCACCTAACCAAGCCCCTCTACTAGAGGAGATAATAGAGCAAGGCTGAATTCTAGAATTAGCAACCACCCACCATTAGTGCTGTAATTGTCAGCTCTCATCTTCCTTCCCCAAAGCACTGGCACATAAACAAGCACACTCATACAATAACACATATGTGCACACATGTACAGATATATAAACACTAGCATATACACAAGCACAGCTTAATACATTTTATATCTCTAATATACATATTTCCCCATTTAGAGAGACTTGAAACATATCATAAATATTTGCATACCACACAATCACAAATATACATATGGTGTAATGGTGTGCGTGATTATGTGTACATGTGTGTGTGTATGTAAATACATACACAAACCATATACACACATTAATATATAAGATGTTTCTAACAAACATCTACCAAAACAAAGGCAACAAAGTAATTTGCGTCAACCATTATAGCATTTCCCTTCTTTCTATTGCCAATAAGAGCCTGGGCTGTCTTATCTAGAAGAAACTGATTACTCATTCTGTAAACCCTGGATTTACTCTGAATTCTGAGGGTCTTTAGGTTGTGCAGATGAAGAATTGACATGATTTGCTACTTAAGGCAGGTTGCAGGAAATGTACGGCAGAGAAATTTGGGATTTTGCATTGTATTTGTGGACTTTACCAAGGCTTTTATATGGTAAATTTGGAGACTCTCCGGAAAGAAAATCAGAGTACTTGACAACATGCTAAATATGATTATTTTCTTTTATAAGAGCATGAGGACTACAGTCATTCCAGCTAGTGAATCCTCTGAGTCCTTTGACGTCAGTAATAGCACCTAGCAAGGCTGTTTGTTAGCTCCTGTATTGTTTGCTCTTCATTTCTCAGTTATGCTTGCTTATGCCTTCGAAGATTTGGTCAGGAGAGTCAAATACATTTCTCATCTTAGTGGAGGATTGTCTAACTTCTGATGATTCAAAGCAAATGCACTGAACAAGACAAAACTTTTTCTTGCCATGCTTTTTGTTGAGGATACTGTACTTGTTGCAACTTCAGTTTATTGTGGAATGTTTCTTGCTAAAGCTTTTGTTTTCACCATAGGCTTAAAGAAAATGGAAGTTATTCACCAACCCAAGACTACTCCTAAACAAAAGAAGGAAGAAAAACTCACCCAACCTGCTTTTACTCTTCTAACAAATCACATACAAGTTGATATTATGATCTAAAATATGTAATATTTTTTCCCTATTTGGAAAGTAGCAGTAATGTAAGTGCTTCTTGGGATGATCAGATCATTAATAGGTTATCCAGATTAACTAATCACTTTAATGAATTGCAGCATTCCATCTTGAATGAGAGAGGTTTTACTCTGGAAACAAAGGCTAGGTGTATCAAACTGTAGTCCTTTCACTTTGCTCTGTAGAATTGGAGCTTGAACTTCTTATAGGTAGATCCCTTATAAGTCACATATAGTACAATTACATTTTCCACAAACATTACTTGCATAATATCAAGTGGAAGGAGAGAATTTGTCATGTTGATCTTTTCAAATGTGGCATAACAGGTATTGAAGCTTTTGTTATCCAGTATCAACTTAGTGAGATCAGTCATAAAATTTGAATGAGAGGGAAATGCCTTCTTCTACTGCCAACTTTATGATGGTACATGAAATGCTTGGGAGACCATTCCTAAGATACATAGATAATCTGAGATCAAATTTATCTACTTCAAATGTATCCATAACATTGAAAGAATGGTGGCAGAATTCCATACAAATTATAGAAAAAATTATGCCACAATCTTAAAAAAGATTTTGAGTCTTCAGTGTTACATAAATTAACAATGAACAAGGGTAAATAAAAATATGAATCCAACCTGTTACTCTTTGCCACATTTTCTCTGCAGTTTGTTAGAGCTGTGGTTTTGTTTAGTTGTTTTGATGTCTCAATGAAGACACAAACTCTAGATGCTTGACTGAGTGGTTGGATCATTGATCAAAATTGACAGGAGAGTCCCATCATATATAGAAAGTCAAAAAAACAGTGGGAGAAATTGCACAGGACTTGAATGTTCTTTTGTATTTTCTCCTGTCGACTGGTGTATTGGCTATGATAGTGAGCAGCAGAAATGTTGGTTACATGTTTAAATGACTTTCCAAGTACAGCAAAGTTTTTGATGGGTCCTGAAAGACTCTTTATCTTTTCCTGGTAGCAAGAAACAGAATTTGAATTTTAATTGTACAAAACAAAAACAGATACCACACAGCATATCACCTGACACTCTAGCATACAACCAATTTGCTAGTACATTTTTTATTGACCCCAAAAGGATGAAAGGCAAAATTGACCTAGGTGGAATTTGGGTAAAGAGACAGAACAAATAATTTAAGGCATTATATCCTAGGTTCTAACAACTCTACCATTTTGATGCCATAATGTATATAAACATATCATTCTTATCGATGCCATCATCATTGCCTTTATCATTTTAGTACTTGCATTTTTCTATGCTTGCAAGGATTGGTTGGGTCTTCTCCAACTCAGTATCTTGCAACTTGTTGCAGTCTTTTGTCATTTCCTTTGTGAGGTTCAGTACCCTGAGATTAATTTTCACTATTTCTGCCTATGTCTTCCTTGGACTAACTTTTCTACAATTTCCTTTCACTGATATCTCTTGATCTTTCTTTACTTAATTGCTATCATCAATATGCAATACCAGTGCAATTGGCTCTCTTACTCACACACACACACACACATATGAACATCATCCTTCCATGCTGACATAGGTAAGAAGATTCGGCACAGGTTGGCAAATCTGAAGACTGTATCTAGCTCAACTGTGCACTTTGGCATGGTTTCTATGGCTGGAGACCTTTCCTAATGCCAATGTACACGCACGCACTCGCACACACACACACACACACACACACACACACACACACACGTATACCAGTGCTTTACATCATAAAATTGACTAGTGAATTCCTTGAAACTTTACATTAAACAGATATCTTGGACATTTCTTCTATGGTCATTGAAAGTTCATTAAAAATGTTCTGATATATATACACATCTGACACGAAAAACATACTCTAGCAAGGGACATATCTAGAAGGACAGAGTGGATGTGGGTTCCCCACTTGGGCCACATTTGCAGATTTCTAAATGTCAGACAAAGTGGAAAACACTGTTGTTTCCAAGTACAGTCATACTATCCATATTGAGTATGTTGACAATATATTTATTGTAACCAATGTAGATGAATGGACCACTAGTCTTAAAGATGATCCGGAAAAGAAGTCTATACTTTCACAATCCACCATAGCTCTAACCTTTTACATGCTTAGGTGCATTATGTTGCCATAGGGTTTTCTCCCCTGTAGCTGCGGGCTCACTGTGTTGCATTGAAAGGGGAGAAAATTTGTTTGGCAACATTATGCTTCTCCAGCATGCTAAAGGTTAATATAATTCAACTAGTAACACCACCCCATTCTTGTATATAAATACAGGAATAAGAAAAAGAAAACACAGTGCCTCTATATTTACTAAAACTGAACAAATGTCTTTACATATAAGCAAATAGGAAATGTCCTTATAGATAGAAAATATCCATAAACAAATCTCCTTCTTTGATGAGCTTTTAAATGTTCATCAACCTAAGTAGCTCTAAATAAGAATTACTGCATATAAAACTGCCCAGCATGGCTGCAACCTCAAGGTTGAAACATATAAAAGAATAACAGTGGGTATCCCAATTGATTAGTAGACCACACCATAGAACAATACAAAAGCAAAACCTAATGGCCAATAAAAATACCCATATGATGCATTTCATGTACTACAATAACCAAATGCACCCTGGGTATGGAATGAATGAACACAATTAAAACACATGTATCACACTATTTTCTAACACAAATTTAGTCTCAGAAATTCAAGACTGAAAAACCTCATTAACACTAAACCACAAACTAATTAAATACAGATCATACTTCAAACTACCAATGTAATACTTAAATTCTAATGTAAACATGAAGGTTATAAACTTCATTAATAAAACTGCTATATTGGTCATACAAGTATAACACTTGACTGGGCATTTACAAAAAGGAGTTGTGATGCATTAGAAACACAGGCAACAAAAATCAAACGAAAACACAAAGCCAAGAACACAACAATTCTGTATAGGATTCCATAAGAAATGAGAAGAGTATCATTGCCAATAGAAAAATATAAACCAAAAATCAACACAGATAGAAAACAAATTAATTATAACAACTAGATTTAACCATTGCATAATTTTTAAATCCTACATTGTCTAAATGAAAAATCACCAGCTCTCGCATGATCCTTTTGATCCAATGCAAAGAGTGCAAAAACACACCATTCATTTTATAATCATTTGATTTTGAGCATCAGCTGAGATAATTTCAAAACATTCATGGATTAAAGAATATAAGAATGCTAATGTTCCAAAATGAACATAAAGGATTAATAAAGAAAAATGAAAAATCCTTAATAAAAGAGTTCAAGCTCAAACATAGTCATTGTCTTCCATAATAATAATAATAATAATAATAATAATAATAATAATAATAATTTTAAATTTTGACAGAGCCAATAGTTTTTGAGAGGAGGAGGAAGTTGATTACATCAACTGCAGTCCTTGACTGGTTTTATTTAATCAACCCTAGAAGGATGAAAGACAAAGTCATCCTTGGTGGAATTTGAGCTCAGAACACGAAGACAGATGGAATGCCAAGCATTTTGTCTGGTATACTAATAGTTCTGCTCACTCACTGCCTTAATAATAATAGTCCTTTCTACTTTAAGTACACAGTATGAAATTTGGGGGGAGGGGGCTTGTTGATTACATTGCCCCCAGTGCTCAATTGATACCTATTTCCTCAACCTGGAAAGAATGAAAAGCAAAGACAACCTCAGTGGCATTTAAACTCAAAATGGATGAAGTGTTGCTAAGCATTTTGTTCAGTGTGCTAACAATTCTGCCAGAGCTCACCACCTGAATAATAATAATAATAATAATAATAATATTAAAGGAAATAAGAAAAAAAATAATAATGGTTTCAAACTTTGCCATAAGGCCAGAATTTAAGAGGAGAAGTGAAGTCAGTTACATCAACCCCAGTACTGAACTGGCACTTTAATTTATCAACCCCAAAAGAATGGCAAGCAAAGTTGTCTTTTGCGGGATTTGAGCACAGAACATAAAGAGCTAGAAGAAATGCCACTAAGCATTTTCTCTGACACACAAATGACTCTCACTAACTTCTGAGAAATAAAACAATTATCAGAAACTGCAAAAAGGAGACTAGTTTGACTGGCTGTAACATGTATTGAATGACAAGAAAGCTTATGACATGGTCCTCCTCCCATGGATTGTCAAATATCTGAACCTCTTCAAATTCACCCAAAGATAAAGAATATGATTGAAAACAGTATGAAATCATGGAGAACTGAGTAAGCATTTTGTGGAATATCCTTAGGGATGGTTGAAATAAAACATGTTATCTTTCAAAGGGGATACCATGTCACATGCTATTCATATTATTGCTGTTACCCATTTCCACTTATTCTAAACAAAGAAGCAGGCTATCATTTTGGAAAGGGCAAAAGAACCCATAAATCATCTACTATTTTATGGTTGACCTCAAGCTCTTGGGCAGGGCAGAGAAACAACTAGATGATGAATTCTGTTAGAATTTTCACTGAAAACATTAAAATGGAGTTTGAGATATGCAAGTGTGGAGTTTCACTGATAAAAAAGTGAAAATACCATCACTGGAATGGAATCAAACTTCCAAACAAAGAAACAATGAGAGATAGACCTGTAAGGAGGATACAGATATCTTGATATGCTAAGAGATCAATAGCATCAAGGATAAAATGATGAAAGACAAACATCAAACAAATATTATAGGAGGGTTAGAAAGATTCTAAATTAGTGCCCAACAGTCTGGAGTTTATAGCTGTGATTGTATTCAGACTGGTGTCAGTCATCTGGTATAGTGCAGGCATCATCAAATGGACAAAGGAGAAATAGGCGCAGAGAATGAAGGAACTCTTGACAATATACAGAGCGCTGCACCTCCACTGACCAGAGAATGAGGAAACTCTTGACAATGTACAGAGCACTGCACCCCTCATCTGATATAGATAGGCAAAATGCCAAGTGGAGAAAAGGGGAAAGTAGAATTCTAAGTGTTAAAGATTGTGTAACTACAGAAATAAACAATTTCCAAGAATATACAGAGACAAATTGTGAACAACTCTTGAAAGCATTTGTGGAAGAAAGCATTTGAGGAGCAAAGAAATGAAAATTATATCAAGTAAATTTAAACAAACCAAAAAAAAAAATCCCCCACATAGACAATCCTACTGGAGTACAAAGAGCAACTGTGACAGCAAAAGACGGGATTGGCTGAAGAGAGCTGACCTAAAAAGAGAAACCAAAGGGCTGATCATAGCATTGCAAGGTCAAACAAACTCTTACGATAAGACACATTAGGAAAGTGATTGGCCAAGAGAACATCAGTGGAAAGAACAGACATTGTAATACATGGGATGAGACAGTTGTACATATAGTGAGTGAATACTTGAAATTCACACAAAAATAAATACTTCATAAAACAATGCAGAAAGATAATACAAACTCGAAAAGGTCCTAGTGAATTTAGTAACTGAAGATACTGTGAAGCATGAAGGTTCAGATTGACAACCCAACAAAGCATACTAGTCCTGGACTAGTATGCTTCTTAGATAAGAAGGGAGCCTTCCTCTTGGTAGATATAGCATGTCTTTTTCATTGAAAAGCGACTGAGAAGGAAACAGATAAGATTGACACCAAAGCTTGTAAATTGAAATTGGAAGAATATGATACTGCAAGAAGGTTTGAGTCATTTCTATCAATGTAAAGTCATCCAGTACAGTGACCAGCAGACTGAAAGGATGGGTGAAAGAAGATTGGGATTTTAAGTTGATACACCATTGCTTCAAAAAGGGACAGGGAGAATAATAAAAAGATAATAAAAAGGTTTTTAGGTAACTGAAATCACATAGAAAATGCACCTGCTAAATTACGTCTGTAAAGCTGTGGATTGGGGGAAAAAATAAATAAAATGATAACAATAATAATAATAATAATATAATTACATTCAGAAATAGTTCTATTCAGCAACAATGTTAACGTTTCTTTTATTGTTGAAATTGTAACAACAACTACTACTACTACTACCACCACCACCACCACCACCACCACTACTACTACTACTACTACTACTACCACTACTACTACTACTCAATGAAAATCCTTTGCATACAACTTCCTTTTCAGTTTGCCTTTTCTCTCTTCCCTGTCTGGGTATTTATGTAATTATTTTTTACTTTGTTTACCGCTTCTGTACTTCATTCTATTTATGTATCTATTGCTTGCTAGCTTACTCGCAATTATGTCTCTTCTTCTTTCTACCTATCTTTATCTCTCTTTCATTCACTCCCCTCCTTTATCAGAGTTCTACTATACACTGATGCATCTATTTATATGCCTGTCTAACCAACACACATACACACACACACACACACACACACACACTCTCTGTCTCTCTCTCTGTCTCTCTCTCTGTCTCTCTCTCTC
>NC_068981.1:127203790-127204410 GCF_001194135.2 Octopus bimaculoides
TATATATATATATATATATATATATATATATATCATATGAAGACATCCATATACATATGCATGAGTGTGTATATGTGTGTGTGTTTTTATTTTCCAAGATTCTTGATGTGAACACGTGCGTTGAAACAGATATTGTTATACGTGGAGATGGTCTTTTTTATTTTTTTGTTTTTGTTTTTGCCAAATAAACACATGCACTATTTATTCAATCTTCACTTTGGTTTTTGTTCATATTATTTTTAGTTTATATGTCTGTCAAAGTTCTTTCGTCAGCATCATAGCTTCCCACTTGTGGGCAATTTCAACTTACAGGTGGGCGATTGGGCAAATTTCTATTAAACGGTGGGTGATTTGAGATTTTGGTGGGCGATGTGAACATTTTGTGGGTGACAAAGAAGTTTTAGAAATCAAGTGTGCATTTACCTATATCTAGGCATGCCTAGAATAAGGATGCACTTTTATCGATTTGCCTACTTGCATGAGATATCCCTTTGTATTAAAAAAAAGCAGACTTGTTTATTGATCGAATATTTTTGTTGCACAATCATTGAGATGGTTGTCATGTGTGCTAAAAATAGCAGCAAAGTAGCCTAGGCCTTAAATCACACTCCACCACAATT
>NC_068981.1:127204420-127216924 GCF_001194135.2 Octopus bimaculoides
TTTTTTTTTTTTTTTTTTTTTTTTTTTTTTTTTTGCATACAATTTCGCAAAAATTTTCTGAAAACTGAAAAATAAAAAAAGTTACGAGGGATTATATGTCGTCCGTAATTCTACAGTTTCACATCAAAGCACAAGTGCTATTTTCAGTCATGCACAGAATGACGGCATTGAAATAGTGTTTCTTGACTGGGTGAAAATGATCAAACGTTAAACCTCTATTACTTTTTAAAATCATTTTTCTATAAAAAGTTGAATAACTCCAGCAATTTAGCTTGGAAAGGTATATTAATGTACCAAATTTTAAAATTTCCAATAAACTTTAATTTTTGAAATGCTGGCAGCCAAACGAACTAGATCTGTATTTGCTCCAGTAAAGACGTGTCATCTGACTCTGCTCTATCAACTTCTCTTTGGGAATACCATACTACCTTTCTGATGCTGTCTGTAGAAATTTGTTTTCACGTTTTCACTTTACAGATGCCTCCAGTCAAGAAAATTTGTTGACAGTAGAGTAGTGATTATTTATCATTTGAATTTATTCCCTCTCCTCAGAACTGTCAGTTACCAATGTGCCTTCTTTGCCATCAAACATTGACCAATGAAGCAATGAAACCTTCACGCTTGAAGTATCACTTTGATGCAAAGCATTCTGACAAGAAGAACAAGCTGTTGTCATACTTTTTGCAACTGAGCTCCTCTTTCAAAAAGTAAATACAAACATTCAACACGCTACTCTAGGAAACTAGTAAACAGGAGAATGATAAGTTGATTGCATCATACAACATTGCATTGTTTGTTGCTAAGTCTGGAAAGTCTCACACAATTGGAGAAACATTGAAGAGGTTTTGTTAACCGTTATGCACGAAAATCCCGATAACATTATGAAGAAGATTCCACTTAGTAATAACACAATTTCTCAATGCATTGATGAAATGGTCAACACTGTCAAACTCATTAATATTCTCCAGTGTTCTGAATTTTCTATACAAGTGGATGAGTCAAATGTTGTGGACAGTCAATGTTTGATGATGGTGTATGTCTGGTATTTCAGCAAAGACCGTCAACCTTGTGAGGAAATGCTGTTCTCAGAGAAATTGCTGCTTGATTCAAAAGGTGCAGCTATTTTTCTCATTCTCAAGTCTTTCCTTTTTGAACATAATATCCAACATAGTAATATTCTTGCCTGTGCATCTGATGGAGCCCCTTCAATGATAGGAAGATACAGAGGTTTTTCATCTCTCCTAAAGCATGAAATTTCCCACCAGATACTAACTGTTCATTGCTTGGCACACTAGCAGCATTTAGTGGCAAAAAATATTAATGGTAGTTTGAATGATGTGAACAGATTGTGAACAGATTGAAATCCAGTCTGTGAACAGATTGAAATCCAGTCCCTTGTCTGATCGAATTTTCCGTCAACTCTGAGAAATGATGAGGACCATACTAAACTCTTATACCATACCGAAGTACAGTGGCTGTCAAAAAGAAACTGTTTTACACTTTGTTGAACTGTTTCATATAATCATATCTTTCTTTGAAGATACTCCAGTATCCGATTCATTGATGGTTGCAAGGTGCGATATCTTTTTTGTTTGTGGTATAATTACGAAACTAAATGATTTGAATAAGTTATTGTAAGGAAACAGAAAAACTCTCGATTGTAAATCATTTATCACTAACTTCATTTCGAAATTGATGCTGTGTATGACTAACATTTCAAAACATCAATTCACTCAATTTCCATAACTTGATTCTTTGAAAGATGAATTGGTTGATGAGGATTTAACTACATATCACATTTCAAGATGTTATTGTGCTGAATATTCCAAATTAGTATAGCAATCCATTTGAGGTCGATGCAGTTGATTGCAAGGATGATGTTCAGGAGGAATTGATAGAATTACAAAATGACAATGACATCACAATGCAATATCACTGTAATGGCAAAGAAGGTTTGTGGTACCAACAGAGTATATTGAATTCTTACCCCATTCTGTGGAACCATCTGAAATTACTTTTGCTTGCCTTCCCTTCCTCATACCTCGTTGAATCCAGTTTTAACCATGTTGGAACTTTATTTTCCCATAAAAGAATTGGACTGGGTGTGACACAATGAAGAGACTTGCAGCTAAAGTTGACAAGTTTGAAACCGAATGTATCGGCACTAGCTGCATTGCACCAGACACATGGTTCTCGTTAAAAAGTTGTATTCTTTTCCTTTATAATTCAATCATTATCTATATTTGCATCGGTTGTTCTGATCAATGGTTCATTTGGGGAAAATAAAAATCAGTGTAAAAGAAAGCACAAGTTTTCAGAAGTTAATCTGTCTGCATCATATAGAGTTAACATTAGAATTTTATTCACACTAATGGCAAAACTAAACCCACAATAAGGGATTTGTAAACAACCGCATATTTAGTTCAAACAACACTAACAGGGCAACGAGTCTACAATATAGTGTGTGTGTCAAATGATACGAGGAGGGATTCTCCTAGGGGATTTAATGTTGGGGGGATGTCAGGGTGTTTTTTACATAGGTGGGTGATGGAGCATTTTTTGGCCAATAGGTGGGTGATATTGCAATTTGGCATGAAAAGTTTGGGAAACACCGGTCAACATTGTGACCTCATCAGTGACTCTGTGTTCCATGTGTCTCCTCTTGTCCTGCTTATTTCAGGACAAGCAAGTCAAGAAGAGACACACGGGACAGAAAGTCACTGATGAGGTCAGAGGATGTGCTACAAAAGAACTGTGACAGACATATAAACTAAAAATAACACGAATAAAAACTAAACTTTAGATTGAATAAAAAGTGCATGTGTTTAATTGGCAAAAGCAAAAAAAAATTACCATCCCTAAGTATATCAATATATATATAAATCTGTATATGGAGTTGATAAAATCCAGGCTATGAGTAGCCTCGATATTATCTATTCCATTCCCCAAATTTGGATTTTTATTCACATACACAGCAACCCCAGTTCCTCTCCGTGAACTATAAAATAACTTTTTTCAACTTATTGGACTTCATTATGGGAAAAATTTACAACCTTCTACATCAATAAACCACTATTGTTCCTGAAAGTTGGTTTTTTTATACCTTCTACAAACTGCTCAAAGCTCACTAACTTCCTCCACCTTGATCCTTGGATCTTACCTTTACATATATATATTTATTGTTAGGAAGTGAAAAGTTATGGCCTGTCATAGAATGATCATTGGTTTTGATTTATAAAGCACTTAGCAGTATAAACAATGAGTCTATAGGTGTGAAACCAATGGTTACTTTATGACCAGCCATAACATTTAACTTCCTAAAAAATATATGCTGCTCTAATGCTTTATAGTGTGCTTCTTTTTTAGGTATATGAACTACTGATGATATATATATATATCGTTGTTGCCATCATCATCATCTTTTAATGTCCCTCTTCCATGCTGGCATGAGTTGGATGATTATATGATGGGATCTAATGGATTGGAGAACTATGTCATGTTTCAATGTCTACTTGAGAATGGCTTCTATGACTGAATAACCTTCCTAATGCCAGCTACTTTACAGAATGTACTGGGGTTTTTATTTTGCCATGTTACTCGCAAAACTTAAGATCCCTTATGATTAAGTGAGACAACAGTAGAGAGGCAAGCAGTTTTATGTTAGATGACGAGCAATTAAGGTATCAATGAAGGAGCAAGAACAGATATCTTGCTTAAGAGGAAATATATAGCTACTCTCACATTATACAAGAATGGGTGGAAATAACTATGATGGAGCTGGAAAGAGAGAGACAAAAACGGTGGTGATAACGTGTGAAGATGAGCCTTCAAGGTACAAGAAAGTGAAAAGAAGAGAGTGGGAACAACAGAAAAGTTGAGTGGGTAGACATTGCAAAAGTGTATTGGTGGAGTAAGAGATAGTTAGAGATGGGGCAGGAGTGTGGTGTGAATATAATGAACAAAGGTGGAGGGGTGTCAATGATAATTATGACTTGGAGGGTAGGTGCTGACTGGAGAGATTGGGTACAGTGAGGTGAGGTGGATGAAGTGAATGGTGAACAAGGGCAGAAGGGTGATCAGTGATACATATGAGTTAAAGGGAAGGTAGAGGAGTTAGATGATGACTGGCAGAAAGATGAACAGTAAAATAGTAAAGCATAATATAGTACATGGTTCCGGGTTCAGTCCCACTGCGTGGCACCTTGGGCAAGTGTCTTCTACTATAGCCTCGGGCCGACCAAAGCCTTGTGAGTGGATTTGGTAGACGAAAACTGAAAGAAGCCTGTCATATATATGTATATATATGTATGTGTGTGTATATGTTTGCGTGTCTGTGTTTGTCCCCCCAACATCACTTGACAACCAATGCTGGTGTGTTTACGTCCCCGTAACTTAGCGGTTCGGCAAAAGAGACCAATAGAATAAGTACTAGGCTTCCAAAGAATAAGTCCTGGGGTCGATTTGCTCGACTAAATGCGGTGCTCCAGCATGGCCACAGTCAAATGACTGAAACAAGTAAAAGAATATACATGAGATATATATGAGAGAAAAAAATGTGAAGTATGGGTGACTAGGTTGCAAAAGTGTGAGGAGAAAGGCAAACATAGAAGAGTGATCAATATAAAATGAGAGTGGAGAAGGATAATGTTTAGATGGGTGTCAAGTGAAGTGGTTCTAGATAGTGAGAAAGGTCATAAAAACAGATTTGTAGTGTTTTTTACAGAGAAATAACTAAATTAGCTTTGTGGAAAACATGTCTAGCTATAGGAAAATATACCTGGCTTTGAAACAAGTAAGGGTTGGTGATAGGAAGGGCATCTGGCCATAGAAAATCTGCCTCACCAAATTCCATCTGACCCTTGCAAAAAGTAGCTATTAAATGATGATGTTGCCTGTAAAAATAAATTTGGCAAACATAAGAGTAAATTGTGTCCAAATGGTATGTACAGTGTTTGATATAGGTGTCATGGTGATAGGCTACAACATGAAGAAAATGCAGATCAAACTGCAAGAAAAGACAAAAAAAAAATGACAGAAATATCCATTATCAACTTGACTTTTAAATAACCAGTTTAAATAAATAAATAAAAACCTTCAAGAATTTTTCTTGTGTCTTAGGCTGTTTTATATTAATGGCTGCATTGTTTAGCTTCTTTGTGAAAGCCTTTTAACCTCTTTAGGAACAGCTAAAACTTTACACCGCTTTCTAGACCCAAGAGTGAAAGAGATGATGCTTTCTTGATACCTTTTTTTTTGTTGTTACAAGACATTTTTCTTTGAAGTAGATTTTTTTGTACTGAATGTTATCAAGAGATCCTGTCAATTTTAGGATCTCTTAGAGAGAATGCATTGGAGTGATTTCTCATTGCCTACAGCAGGCTTGTAATTGCTAATCACAATGCTGTTAATTAAACAGTACTGCTTCTACTGCTGTCAATTAAAAGAAGTGAGCTGCAGCTATCCATGGTATTTATTTATAGTTAAATAGACTGGGCAACTACGAAGTGTCTCAGTTTGGGACACAGTGCAGTTTTGACGACTACATGAAATATTGACTGGTGGACAAACTATAGATTCAGTAAGTGACAATTGTCTAGCTCTCTCTCTCTTTCTCATATTCATTCTCACTTTGTTTGACAAAATTTTCTCTTGTTGTGGTTAAGAAAATTTGGAAAATAGAAACAAAAATTCTTTTTCTAATTTCTTAAAAAATTTCTCCCAAGTAGTGAACAGGTTTTCAGAACAAAAGAAGAAATACAAATACACAAACTGATTGTCTTTAACTAAAGCAGCTTTTTAAAAGACAGAATAAAAGTTCTTGAAAGTTATTTATTTATTTACTGGGTCAATTCATAGTTTGATATGAATTGATTCTATACAAGCTTCGATGCTTGAAGTGGATTAAAAGTTCCTAACATTCTCTTAAAAGGTTTAGTTGTTTTACTTCATTTAATTCTAGGACTTCTAGTTTTTAACCATAGATTGTAAGCAGTAAGATGGGCTGATGGACTTAATCTTGACAGCCTGCAATAAAAAAAATCTTCAGCAGAAACCCAGTAACTAAATTCATTACAGTTTACTTAGACTTATTTTTCAGATTGAGGAATAACAATTTCAAGAATATTTGCTTCTTATATCTTAGCCACTTGCTGAAAAATTATTTGTAAAAGATTCTATAGAAGTTGCCCTCTTCCTCCCACACATATGGATGGACAAATATATAATCAAAGAAAAATGAAAAAGAAAACTTTATGTGAGAGCTAAGTGAAGCTTAAGCTCATATTCCTGTTCAGTGTTGCTATAGTTTCCTAATCCTTTATTGATATCCAAACTGATTTTTATAATGCAGCTAATTAATAATTCATTATATATTAACAATGATAATTTGTTCCTAATACTCTTAACTTTAGTGGGAATATTTCCAATATCTCCATTAGACTTTTTGCTTGTTCTCTACTCACCACTATGAAAGCAGAGATGGCTCTTCACAAATGCAAGACCCATGAGTCAGAGTGGCTGTTCCAGTGCATCACCCTTACAATCTTCCTGGGCGACGCCTTTTCCATTTTGTCTGCTGGGACTATGAGGCAGTCTGAATTATAGGAAATTGAGAGAATGCAAGAATTCTGTAGCTTACTACACACACACACACACACACACACACACACATACATATACATATATGAATGTATTTATTATATTTCTGTGTCAGTCTGTCCAGTGCATTAAACAGCAAAATTAACTGCAGCTCTTCTTAGCAAATAACAACCTCTGCTCCTGAATCCTCGGGTACTTATTCAGCCAAGGGAGCTACTATAGTTTCTAACATACAAGTCAATGTAGTGTATAGTGTAAACATGTAGAGTAAACATTCAAACATCATCACTATCTTTTCAAATCCTACTGCATTTCACATGGAAATTTTGGTCCTTCAAAAAGTTGTTTTGATTTATAAGTAAGTTGATCTATCTTATTTTTTACTGTAAATTTTGATCTGAAAAATTCAACTTGTAGGCTGCAAAATATATAACTTAAATGGCGTGAGTTTATTTTTCCTTTCTTTTCTTATTCCAAGCATATGTAGAACAGTGGTTCTCAACCATTTTTTGCCTATAGACTTCTTTGATTATTATTCTATTCTGGTTTTGGTGGACTCCCCAAAGCCATTTGATGTGTAAAACTAGTTTTATAGATGCTCCTTTCAAAATTTCTATTTTGCTTTTCACACTATAACTTGTGTAAGTTGAACAACATAAAATATTAGAGAAAGAAAGCTAACCGGTTCTTAGAATAAATACATCTAAAGTAGAATTTTTTCATGAATTCTTAAAATACTACTCTGGATCCCCAATTTACTATTTTGCTTGTGTGGACACCCAAAATCTTACATGGACCCTCAAGGGTCATTCAGACACCAGTTGAGAACCACTGAATTAGACCAACATTCTGTTGGTATACTATGGTTTGATCTTTGAAGAGTTAAGGTGTGTATTAGAACTGAGACAAACTTGTAAAGCCTGGTTGAAATTAGGGTTAGGGTTATAACACTTTACTCACAGGTAAAACAACATTTTCATGTCATGTTTACTTGTCCATGTTTATATAATTATTGTGTATGTATGTATTCTATATTGTAAATGGAATTATAATAGAAGACTAAGACTATGCATTAGCCAATGCTTTTAATGTTTAGTTACTTTCTCAACACATTTTGTGCTTTATCTGTCTTCTGTGTTAACATTGGACCTTCAGAAAATCTTATTAATTACTCTCCAGTTATTCCACACTCTGCATTCAGAGCCCATATTTCTGAATTTAAACCATACTAATGATATTTATTGAAATTAAGTCAATCAGGAAGTCTCTAGGTGATCCCTCTAGCTTGACCTGCTAGAAATAGTAGCCAAATCTTTTTTTAGTCACACTCTATCATCTTAATAGAAGGGAAAGTACACTGGATAATGTAATCATAAATGCACTATGTCTGAATAAAAGGCAGGATGGTCATACTAGAACATCTTAGATCATAGATTTATCATTCAAAGTTGATCTTTAGCTAAACAACAACATGTCTGGATGTCAATTGAACTGCCAAATTATGCTCTGATTTTTACTTGCTATATTCTTTATCATCTAGATTCAAGAATTTTCTATCTATGATACATATGTGCAAGTGTGGCTGTGTGGTTAAGAAGTTTGCTTCCCAACCACATGGTTTCAGGTTCAGTCCCACTGTATAACACCTTGGGCAAGTGTTTTCTACTACAGCCCTAGGCCAACTAAAGCCTTGTGAGTGGATTTCATAGATGGAAACTGAAAGAAGTCCATCCTATATTTATATAAGTGCATGAGGGTGAGTGTGTGTATGTTTGTATCTTTTTGTCTTGATACTGTGTGATAGTTGTAAAATGATTGTCACTGACATACAAATAGTGTCATTCATTTCCGATCTTCTGTGGAAACATGTCTGGCCATGGAGAAATATTACCTTGCTTGGAAACAGATGAGGGTTGGCAACAACAGGAAGGACATCCAGCTGTAGAAAATCTGCTTCAATTAACTCCATCTGGCCCATGCAGACATGAAGAATTGGACGTTATAACGATGGTGATGATGATGATGAATTGCTCCTATTCCTTCAACACACATGATTCATGAATTTAAAACAATAAATATAAAGACTTTATATCAAGTATGATGCCAGCCTCTGCTCAATAGATGCCTACCTCCTTTTCTCCTCAATTTGAGGCAATGAAGTAAAGACTAGTCATTTCTGAACTCCTTTCAATTGACTAATGTTTTAATGTAACCATTAAGGGAAATCCAAGGTATAAAGTTATTACCTTTATTTATATGAGTGGGCAAATGAAAGAAAATGGCACTCAACACATTTAATAGAAGTTACATGTATTATTTGCTTGGAAACAGGTAAGCATTGCCTACAGGAAGGGTATCTGGCTGTAGAAAATCCGGCTCAGTGACCTTCATGTGAGCATTGGAAAGTGAACGTTATAATAATGACGATGATGATGATGGTAATAATAATAACAAACCTTTCATAATCTCTTGGCCCCTTTCTGCACTGGAAGGAATTTGTTTGTGTGTTTATCTCTGATTTTGTTACCTAAGGCTATCTCTATGTTTGTCTTAGTACAGATACAGTTGTTGTTGGCACTCCGTCGCTTACGACGTCGAGGGTTCCAGTTGATCCGATCAATGGAACAGCCTGCTCGTGAAATTAACGTGCAAGTGGCAGAGCACTCCACAGACATGTGTACCCTTAACGTAGTTCTCGGGGGTACTCAGTGTGACACAGTGTGACAAGGCTGGCCATTTGAAACACAGGTACAACAGAAACAGGAAGAAAGTTGTGGTGAAAAAGTACAGCAGGGTTCGCCACCATCCCCTGCTGGAGCCTCGTGGAGCTTTAGGTGTTTTCGCTCAATAAACACTCACAACGCCTGGTCTGGGAATCGAAACCGCGATCCTATGACCACGAGTTCGCTGCCCTAACCACTGGGCCATTGCGCCTCCACAGTACAGATACACTATAGAAATAAATTGTGAAACTTTAGTGGTAAACTATTTTGAGTTGGTTTCATAATGGTATCCAAGTGAAACAGATTGGTAGACCAAGAAATATTTGCTGTAATACACATATATTTGCTAATAAATAACATAGTGATATATGAGGAAGGTTGATTTTTAGACTAACAAATCTGAAATACTGCATTTTAATTCTGTGTTGTCTAATGACTAGACTTAATCTCCTGGCCAGTTTAACACTACCACGACATGGTCCCTAGGGCCTTTGGAGGAGTCAACACTTTTGCAAACATCAAACCAAGTCTAAGGGGTGGGGATTATTGCCTCTGATCAGTTGCAAAGGCCTTGAAAAGAGTCATGGAGCTTTACCCTTCCCACCCTGATTAAATCAAAAAATTTTTTTAGACAGCAAAACTATATTAACTTTTTGTTACCATACATTTTTTGAAATACAATGCATTGCTTCAAATAATTTTGAAAATAATGAAGAATTTAATGAAATAATTTTGGCATTATTAAGCTGATGTTTGGAACATGAATTAACATGAAATTTTAATGGCAGGTTTTAATTTTGATCGGTTTAAAGCAAGAGGTTTATATTACAGGGCCTGGGACTGTTTCAGGTGGGTTGAAATCAAAATGGTTACAGATGCTTGATTTAGTTTCTATAACATCTTTTCCAAATTAGGCCAAAAAGGTCCATAAAGCCAGTGGTTAATTCCAGTTTCTGTAATGTTAAATGAATGAATGAGAGATAAAAGCTTCTGGATGGAAAGCTAGCATTCCACAAGTAACTTTCCCAGAGTAACTTGGTATCTGGTTACCATATCTAGATGAACTAATGGCAAATGTACAGAAGCACAAACATTTTCAATAAATCAGAACTCACAACCTCATGAGTACACAGTCTATATGGCCATTTTTCTGTTAGAATTGGTTTGTTATGGAGCCATAGGAAAGATAATGGAGATGATGATTTTTCTGTAGGTTCAAGACTACATAGGCAAATATAGGCCCCTAACATATCCCTTGTAATAACCCCTACTAATAGATGAGATCTAACACTAAAATGAGATTGACATACAAAATCCCTTAGCCACCTACTTATGTGATAGTCACAACATGTGGCATCAAAGAATGAACAGACCAACAAAGGTGCCTCTGAGTGGTTACTTGATTTAGAAATAGCAGTCAAATCTCCCTCAAAGTGCACCCTACTGCCTTAAAAGGAAGGACACATTGGGTAACGTGGTCTAAAAACAAAATAGTTATGTTATAACTGGAATATCTTTGATCATATTCATGGCTGATCTTATCCTGAACAACAACAGCAACAACAACAACTATTAATGAACCTAACAATACACACACATATCTACAAGTAATAGATGTGTTGTATTTGTGGGGGATGAGGTGTGAAGTTGTTGTTTTTACATATCATTGAAAGAAGTAAAACTTATTGCCAGGTGGGAGCTAACAAAGGCATTGGCTGTGGTGGCGGATGGGATAGTCACTGTAGCCAACACTTTGGAAGTCTAGTTGCTATAGAAAAAGAATGAGTTTGTGCATGCACATACACACTCATGTACACACACACACATGCATACGTATATAAACATACACATTTTAAAAATTTTTATCTCTAATCCTCACTCTAGATATTCACACACTCACACATGCACATCTCTCTCTTTCTCTCTTTTTCGTTCTCTCTCTCTCTCTCTTTCTTTCTCTCTCTCTCCCTTTTTTGCCTTTCATGCACACTGTTTCATATTCTCATACTGACCCACATACACTCTCTCCAAACCATTTCTCTTGTGTTTGACATAAAGTATGCAGTATAGAGCTGTAGAGGCCCTATATTCTAGATATATTTTTCACACATTTGAAATAGAAAAAGTAAAACTTGTTGCAATAATAATCACCACCAACATCATCATCATCATCATCATCATCATCATCATTATTAAGGTGGCGAGCTGGCAGAATCATTAGCATGCTGGGCAAAATGTTTAGCACCATTTCATCCATCTTCACATTCTAAGTTCAAATTCCGCTGAAGTCAACTTTGCCTTTCATTTTTTGGGGGTTGGTAAAATAAATACCAGTTGAGTACTGGGGTTGACATAATTGACTTAACCCCTTTCCCTGAAATTGCTGGCCTTGTGCCAAAATTTGAAACCATTATTATTGTTATTATTATTATTATTTTATAAAGGCAGCAAGCTGGCCGAACCATTAGCATGCCAGGCAAAATACTTAGCTGTATTTTGCCCATCACTATGTTTTGAGTTCAAATTCCACGAAGATCAATTTTGCCTTTCATCCTTTCAGGGTTGATAAATTAAGTACCAGTGAAACACTGGGGTCAATGTAATTGATTAGTCCCCCCCCCACCCAACATTTCGGGCTTTGTGCCTTTAGTATAAAGGATTATTATTATTATTCGGTAGTCTTATTTTTATCACGTGCTTTCTCTGCAATACTGAGCACAGCTGTGTGTGCCTTGGGTACGTGTTGTGGTTTGTTGTGATGCTCTTATTTTTCCTGTATTGAAAGTGTTTTATGTTGCATGTGTGTGGTGCCTAGTAGTGCTATTTTCTGTATTTTATATATACTTGTAAGTCCTGGTGTTTTTGTTATGTATTTGTCTGAATATTTTTTTATCATACCTAATGTGCCTACTATGATAGGAATTGTTTCTGTTTTTAGAGTCCACATTCAAGTTAACTCTATTTCCAGATTTTAGTATTTTGAAAATTTTTCCATTTCTTGTAGAGAAACACAGAAACTTTCAAAATACAAAGATCTGGTAATTCGAATATTATTATTATTATTATTATTATTATTATTATTATTATTATTATTATTATTATTATTATTATTAGCCTAGTTTCCTTATCTTTGAGTTTGTTGTTAATTCAATCTCTTGTCTGTTATCCAAACAACTTGTTTACT
>NC_068981.1:127217648-127218221 GCF_001194135.2 Octopus bimaculoides
ATATATATATATATATATATATAGCATGATAGATTGTATAGTTATGCAGATCCAGGTATTTGCATGTTATCAGATTTGTCAATGCTGATAGTTTATCATTAAATATCCTTTCCTAGTCTTGTACATTATCATCATCTTACAAATATATATTTTTGTATATTATCCACCATTAAATACTGCCATGATTGGAAGTATACTTGAGCTTATTCTGATGTCTTTAAATGTTTAGCAGTGGATAAGACACTATCCCACATGCTGACAGTTTTCCTCATGATCAGATTTTAAATCCTTGAAGGCAAGCTAATGAAATATTCATTGGTTATTCTGCATCTTCTGCTGCAGCATATAAATGATGAGCTGTATTTTATTCCAATCAACTGGGTGGCTATTTGCAGCATCAGAGAATGCTCTATTCATTTTTTTCCTATATCAGAGATGATGAATTTTCATCTGAGCATGTGGCTGGCTGCAAGTACATGCTATTGGAAAGGCCTGATGCTATTGCTGGCCACTGCCAGCACAAATTTTCATCTCTCTCTCTCTCTCTCTCTCTCTCTCTCTCTCTCTCTCTCT
>NC_068981.1:127218296-127222494 GCF_001194135.2 Octopus bimaculoides
TCTCTCTCTCTCTCTCTCTCTCTCTCTCTCTCTCTCTCTCTCTCTGATAGTTATTACTTTTAACAAAGTAAATCCATAAGAGATGTTTCCTCAGGATAAATACTGAATGCTATTAATTTGACTAAAATTGTCCAAGGTGTTGCCCCAGCATAGCCACAGTCTAATGACTGAAATAAGTAAAAGGTAAAAAAAAGAAAAAAGACTTAATGTATACATGGGCACAGATGTGACTGTGTTGTAAGAAACTTGCTTCTCAACCACCTTTTGACAGTACTCTTATACTTCTTTCAGTCATTTGACTGCGGCCATGCTGGAGCACTGCCTTAAAGGGTTTTAGTTGAAGAAATCAACCCCAGGACTTATTCTTTGTAAGCCTAGTACTTATTCTATCGGTCTCTTTTGTGGAACCACTAAGTTATGGGGACATAAACACACCAAAATCAGTTGTCAAGCAATGACAGAGGAAAGGGGAAAAACACAGACACACATACATATAAATACACACACATCACACACACACATATATGATGGGATTCTTTCAGTTTCCATCTACCAAATCCACTCATAAAGCTTTGGTCGGCCTGAGGCTATAGCAGAAGACACTTGTTCAAGGTGCCACACAGTGGGACTGAACCCGGAACCATGTGGTTGAGAAGCAAGTCTTTTATAACACAGCCACACCTGTACCCATGTATACTTTGTCTTTTTTTTTTATATTTCTTACTTATTTCAGTCGTTAGACTTTAACCATGCTGGGGCAACACCTTGAACAATTTTAGTCAAATTAATTGACCCCAGTACTTATTTTTTGTTAAGCCTGGTACTTATTTTATCAGTCTCTCTTGCTGAACCGCTAAGTTACAGAGACATAAACACACCAACATAACCAGTTGTCAAGGAGTGGTGAGAGGACAAACACACATATACAACAGGCTTCTTTCAGTTTCCATCTACCAAATCCACTCACAAGGTTTTGCTCAGCCCAAGGCTATAAACAGTAAGCATTTGCCCGAGGTGCCATGCAGTGGGGTTGAATCCAGAATCATGTGGATGAGAAGCAAGCTTCTTACTACACAGCCATGCCTGTGCCTAATCCTAGATCAACTTGTTGATCTAGGGTTGAATGATATGCTAACATTTCAGTTGTTATTCCCTGGTGGATTTAGGAGCATCTAGGACCACATTATCTAATGTTCTTTTCCCTTTCATTGAAGACAGTAATGAGTGAATTAAGGGAAACTTGGCTGCTCTTTCTAGCTGTGCATAAAAGCTACATGTGATAGATTACCATTTTATCCAGTTGAAGATATGTTTCGTATCATTCTAATAATGCTCCAGAAACTGGAGATAGTACAAACTCTGTGGCTCCTTGAGATTTGGGGGAAAAGGATATTTTCTCATGGTACTAGAAGAATTGTTACAATGGTAAAAATGCTAAACTGCTGCTTGTTGTTGATTGTTCTTTAGTTCTACCTACTAATAAAGTCAGCATAATCATTTATTCATTATAATTTATTGAGATTGATTAATGAAATGAGTGCCTGCTCAACTGCAAAGATGGACATTGTAACTAAGCTATGAGAAGCTGGATTGCTTAAGAAATTAGCTTTGCAGCCACAAAGATTTGGTCTTTGATTGTCTTCAACAATAGTTAAAGTAGATCAAAGTTTTGTGAGTGGTATTTATCAATCAAATATTGTACAAGAAGTCTATCGAATGCATGTATGGTTATCTGTGTGTGTGTGTGTGTGTGTATGTGTATCTTTAAAGAAACACTAACAGGCTATCTTAAAGTTAGTGATATAGGGAGACATGTATTTTATCATAGAGTGATCATTTAGCATATATTTTTGCACAAGAGTAATAAAAGAAAATATAAAATACGCCTAAATAAGGTAGACAGAGGAATAAATGATAGAAATGGCTGAGGATCAATGATGAAGAGGATTATTTTATGATAACAATTTTTATTTAGTTCCCAGTCACTCAAGATTGATGTTTAGAGGGCTTTCCTCATTTATCTGCTCAGTGTGTGTGTGTGTGTAAATACTAAGGCACCACACTGGGATTGAATGTAGAACTGTGATGAAACAACTGGGTTTTTTTTTCTCTACCCATACACCCAGTATTCATATATATTGATATTTACATGTATGTTTACTAATATTTGAGAGAGAGAGAGAAAAGCAAAATAGTGTTAGAGAGACAGCATACAATAGTGAGGGAGAGGTAGTAAAATAGTGAAAGTGAGAGTGTGTGAGTGGGTGTGAAAATGAAATAGAATGGAAGCTTTAATTATTGGACGGTTGTTGTTTTGGTTCAGGCCAACCCAGACCAAGCAGAGCTATAATGAAAGGTATCCCATCCAATCATTTTTAGTATGTGCCAACTACATTATCTAACAAGTCCTTTTATAAGGCAGCAAAGTGCAAATCAATGAAAATTTGGCTGGTGTTCCTTAGAAATCAAATATGAGCGTAGGTCTGCTTTGCTTAGGTTTGATATTAGACTAAATAACAACTCAAACTATAAGGATGGTTGAACATCAAAGTAACAGACATGTGCTCAGAAACTGTCTCTTACCACTAACTTCCTTTGTGTGTGGGTGCATGAATGTTAGTATGAGTGTGTGTATGCCGTGTGTTTGTTTTCATCAAAGTGTATTCATACATACATACATACATACATACATACATACACATGCACGAGCATATATATGCGTATTCTCTCTCTCTCTGTTTACATGTATGTTTGCCTCCAGCGACATCAGTGGCATTTTGCAGTTAAAGGAAGTCTGCACATATACAAAAGACAAAAACAATTTTTTTCAATTAAGTGTAATATATATATATACTGTATATCAAGTGTGGGATGGTAAAAGAAAAAGTGTGTTGAATGAAAGTGCAATATTCTAAATCTCTTAGCAGAGATGCCCTGCATTGCATGGGATTAAAATGGCATAGTTTGGAGTATTTTAGGCCCTAACCTGTCATGGAAAATTGGGGGTATGTGATTTTTGAATGCACTGAAAAGCTGTCAGTGGGTTACTGTCTTTCGTTGCAGTTGGCACTGCATCTAACGTGAACCATTGTATGGTTGACAGTCGAATGAATGTAGGAGTAATGGAGATATTGTATGTAAATGGGTACATTCCAGAAAGGGGCTGCAACAGGGAAGTGAACTTTTGAAATATTGTAGAAAGCAAAGGGTTGACATTGGATTTCTGGTGTGGCTGTAGAATAAGAAACATAAACTGAGCCAATGCAATCACATGAGAATGCATAATAATGGATTACCTGAAAAAATAAGGCATAGGCCTACCACATGGTTGGTGGGAGTAATTGGAGAATATGTTTTGATATTGAAGTCCATGCAGGAAACTGCTTTGTTGGTGCAGTCTTCAGGTTTGTTGGTATTATGCTGAAATGGTATCCATCTTCACCATTCACAAAGAGCAGTGGATATTGGAGCACATCATAGAATGTAGTAATTCCTACAAAACCTCTTGGTAAATAATATTCTTTGTTTTCCCTTGTGGAACAAATGCAAATAGATTTTTTTTTTGCTTCCCAATCTAGAGCAGCCAACATATAATTGCCTGTGTGAGAAGCATGACTCTTCCAAGTGAAGTCCTACCACAGACGATGTTTGACCATGAGATTTATTGATAGACATTGTGAAGCTGATATGAATAAGAAATTGTACTTTTCTGAATGAAAAAGGAATTTTGGCTCCCGATGGAATGAGAGTAATCATGGATATGAAAACATCCTCACCTTTTCCACATCCAGAGAGAGCGGTAACCTCAATAACATGTAGAAACATCTTTACCACCAGGCGTGTCCCATTGCAAAGTGTTGGCAGATCCAAATTCCACAATAATATTACTGGAATTCCCACCTTAAGTTCCAATCTGTAGGGAGGTAGTCCTGGAGGCTCCAATAAATTGGGAAATTTTTATTTCTTTATTGCACACAAAGGGCTAAACATAGAGGGGACAAACAAGGACAGACAAAGGGATTAAGTCAATTACATCGACCCCCAGTGCGTAACCGGTACTTAATTTATCGACCCCGAAAGGATGAAAGGCAAAGTCAATCTTGGCGGAATTTGAACTCAGAAGATATAAGATATATATATATTTATAATATATATATATGTGTGTGTGTGTGTGTGTGTGTGTGTGCATATATAATAT
>NC_068981.1:127223602-127225272 GCF_001194135.2 Octopus bimaculoides
TATGTGTGTGTGTGTATATATATATATATATATATATATATATATATATATATATATATATACACACATAAGCACATAGTCAGACACACACACACTCACACATATATCTGAAAGAATGTGCTTCGCAATCTTCTCAGAGCATCATTTATGTTTTCCAACATTTCCATTATAAATAAATAGTTGTGTGGATGTTCTTTTCATTTTTTTCGTTTTCGCAGTTACTTGTTAGTTTTATTTAATTATTTGTTGTGTTGTCAGAGGAGAGAATTAATTGTGTTGTTCTGATAGCAACCGTTTGACTCATTGACTGAGTATCTCTATTTTGGAATCATTGTATAAATGCATAGTTACTATTTCATCTGCCATTCTTTGCATATTTTGCTCTTCTTTCCCTCCATACATATCATGTATTACATTGATAGCATGTAAACCATATTTATCATTATCCTTATCATCATTGTTATCATTATTTTAATGGATGTTCTCTCCACCACCACCACCAACAACAATTTTTTGCTTAAGTTTGATGGGGCATTCTACTTCTGCTTGTCTTGACTCTGAATCATCTAATTACCAAGACCTACCAGAATCATGGGGAAAATTCAAATTCCTAGGAAACTGGTGAATGTATGAGGAAATGCTGAAAAGTTCCTGGTTTTGGGTAAAAGAAATACAGGAAGATCAGTTAATTATGATTTTATTCAACATATTCCCTGTCAGATTCACATGCTTATTGGAGCTGTCTTTCCGTTTTTCTAAGCCCTGTAAAAGAATTTGGAAGGTTGGGCCTCCAATCAAGCCTTTTGTGATACCCTTAAAGCCAGGGACTTTTCAGCACCCTTTTGGTGTTTGTCAATAGCAGTGATAATAAAATCCCAAGGATTTGCATCACTAAGTTTGTCGTGAAGGACCTCTAAACAAAACATCAACCTTTGCATTACTCATGGCAAGTGAACTTATTGAATCTACAAACTCTCTTGGCTTTTACTACTATAGCAATAGTGATCAGAGATCACTATTGCTATATTTGGCTTCCTTTATGTGGGATGGTATTGGGACCTTACTACTTCATTGGTTAACACAGATCACATGAGCTGCAAGTAATGTAGTGATTCCAAACTGTGAAGTGTCTGACGTAACACTTATTTGTTCACGTTATTTTGAATTTGTCATGCATTATCTTTTTATGTTGAGATTTTGATGATGTGCTTGTTTGTTCTTAGTATGACATTGTAGGGTAGGTGTGAGAGGCTGAATATAGCTAGTCTGTACATAAGACAGATATGATATTTGGGTTGGATATGACCAGTTTAAATGCTAAAGGGTTAATGGTGAAATTTTGATTATGAAATTTTTTTTTTTTTTTACTTGATTTGAAAATTTTCTGTTTGGTTTTCTTGCTACCCTTTGTAATGCATAGTGCATTTCTCACTCAACAAAAATTCATTTAAAGTCAATTATAGTCACCATGAACGAGGTGCAATTGAAAAACTCAAGATCTTGAAACTACTTAGCTGCATCTTGAATAGGAGAGAAGAAACTTTTTTGTCATATCTCTATGCAAAAAATTATAATTGTGAAGCTTTCAAACACTGGCTGAATTTATAACCTAGAGATGACTCATGGAATAGCAAGACATTCGAGATAAAATCAATTTGAAATATCAGTTC
>NC_068981.1:127225534-127231668 GCF_001194135.2 Octopus bimaculoides
AATGTTTTGAAACATGAAATTCATCACAATATATTTCAACAATGTGAAAATTTTATTCATCAAAGTAAGTACCATTACAGTCAACACATTTTTGCCAACAAGTTACAAGTTTGTTTATTCTGATAGCATAAAAGTCTAGGGTTGGAGCTGATGAACTCTTTGAATGCACTTTCAGCATCGGTTTGAATTTTGAACTCCTTCTCTTGCAGGAAACCATCAAAATGTTTGAAAAAGTGGTAGGAAAAAGATCTGGGGAATAAGCTGGGTGGGGAAGAACTTTGTAGCTAAGTACCCTCAACTTCTGGAGTGCCATTAATGAAATGTGTGGTCAAGCATTGTCATGAAGAATGATTGGCTCTCTTCTGTTGACCAGTCTGGGATGGAGGAGTAGCAGTTTTTCGTTCATTTTGGCAATTTCATGGCAATATATTTCTGTAGTATTGGTTTTTCCAGGTTTTAAGAAGTTATAGTGGATGAGTCCAGCAGTACACCACCAAACTGTCACCATAACTTGCTTTTGAAGAGCTTGTGTTTAGGGAAGGTTTTCAGTGCTTCATTTTGGGCCAACCACTGTGGAGAACGTTTTTTATTATTGTGCAGAATCCACTTTTCATTGCAAGTTACAATACAGTTGAGAAATGGATTGGTCTGGTCATAGAGAAGAAGTTATGAGCAAATTTCATATCTGCACATTTTCTGATTTTCATTCAAAACATTTAGTACCCATTTGTCAAACTTTTTTTGATTGTTCGATTGCATGAAAATGGTTTCAGGCAGTTTACTTGAAGTTTTTTTGCCAGTTCTTGAGTGGTTTTATGTGGATCTTTCTCAATGACGGTCTTTAATTGACCATCATCGATGACAGATGGTCATCCACTACACTCATGATCTTCAAGGCTCAGTTCTCCACTACAAAATCGTTTAAGCCATTTTTGAGTTGACCGCTCACTGGTCATTTCCTCACCAAATGTTTCGTTGATATCACAAACAGTTTCAGCTGCTTTACATCCTTTTTTGAAGTCGAAGAGTAAAATTGGTCGAATATTGCACTTTGGCAGTTCCATCTCAGATGATTGTAACAATAGTGAAAAAAATATTAATGTTAATTTATGGATGTGTTTGAGCAAGTCTATGTCTGTATTATCAGACAATTTCAAAAAATGTTTAAGAAAAATTCAAAACTCTGCAAAAATCTGGTACAAATTCTTCATAGTTCAAAACGTTGCTTACTTTTAACTCAACCTGATAGAAAGATGTGAATGTATTTTGAAGTATTGGTTATGTAAGCGCATGTTCTCTTTTCCATTCCTTGTGTCTTGAATTTCTCCAAGCCACTTTCTAAATATAACATTTATAAAAAGGACTTAAAAATTTGTCTTGTGGTTCTTTACACCACAGCACAGTGTCTGATCCTAAATAAAGATCACTGTAAAAAATGTCATTGAAATATTTTTCTGATAAAAGAGAGAAAAAAAAAAAAAAAAAAAAAAAAAAAAAAAAAAAATGACTAATTTTGTAACATCGTTGGAAATAACAAATTGATATCCTTGGGGTTTCTAAACCATGACACATGCAAAATAGTGTTGATCATGATGTCTTTGCAGAAAATAAACTCTATAAAGAGAATAAAACAAGACTTTCTTGTGAAGACAAGCAGTGATACAAACACCAAGTTCATATAATGTTTTCTCTGTTGATTATATCTGGCAAAGCAAAATATATGTAAACAAAATAGTTTTTTTTTTTTTTTTGAGTTTTTTTGTTTTTATTTCAGTCTTTCTTTTAATTGTTGCAATTAACTGCATTTTATTGTTGATTCCATACTGCATCCCTAGACTTAGGCAAAATTAAAATTTTTATATATGTATTACTATTTTTACATTTTTTTTTCTTTCCTCCGCCCTTGTAATTTCTTTGTTATTTCAAATTCTGCTACAGTCAGCTCTACTTTGAGAATATCCTGACAAACAGCTATTCAAAGAAAGTAAATGTATTACATAAATACAAGGTCAGCTTTAAAGTCTACTGCATTCGCTTCCACATTTCTTATCCCTCCCACAACCAAACAGCTGCTAAATGCTAACAAACATGTCTCCTAATCTGCAGAAGTCTGGTCAGTATATGTGTCCATTTCAATTTGACATAGACCATATAGAATTTTTTTCTACCACATCAACCCACTACAGATTAGTGTTTGTCAACACAGCACTTTCATTTTTTAATAATCTGCCATCTGCTCTTACCATTCTGTAATTACAAAGTACATACCGGTCCTAACATATGCTTGTATAATTTGTCTTTTTTTAGATTCACTTATCATTGTTTATCACTGCACATTTAGTTTGTTGTTTATGAGTTTAGTTTAGTCTGTTTTTTATTACTGATTAGCTTGTTGTTGTTTATCACCTGTTTGTTGTTGGCTGCTGCTTCATACCACTGACAGTACTATAGAAAGGCAAAAATGCCTATGATTCTGTCAATTTAATGATCTTTTGTGAACAAAATTCAACTAATTACTACTCTTAAGAACTGGATTTCTCCCTAAATGCTTGAATTTACAGTACTAATCACATCAAGAGATTGAGGATTTTGTTTTACCTTTTTTATATTGTGTAAACATTCAAACATTGTCACTATCTTTCCAAATCCTGCTGCATTTCACAGGAAATTTTGGTTTGAAAATCTCATCTTGTATAACAGAAAATACACTATGTTGTATGCACATACACTTTACTTCACTTCCATCAAATCAAAGTTATTTTATTGATATGCATTGGCATTATACTTGTTATCAAAATATCAACATGAACTGAAAAAAAAAAAGAAATTTATCATTAATATTCTTCTATATGCCCAGCTTTGCCAGTTTCAAATATCCTGGCAATGACTTTCATTCACTTTGAATTATGTAACAATAGCAACTAGTCACATGGATTAGGAAACATTTAAGCAAATTCCAGAGTAATGTAGTCGATAATGAAATTAACATTATATTGTTCTAAAGTATATTATAATTTATAATTATAATATAATTATAATTTATTTATTTACAATACACATTAAAATTTATTTTTTGCAATGAAAATTTATTTATAGAATAATTTTATTACACAAATAGAAATAAGATTTTTTAAAGAATACATCAGAATATAAACTTCTTTGAATCACTGAAATGATAAGAATAGCTTGAATATATTTTATTCTTTTGACAATGGTTGTTTGTAAACAAAGAATACTGGCTAATGTAATTTATAAACCCATGAAAACAGAAGCTTTCAGACTCATTTTAATCATATAAAATCATTTTAATCATATAAAATCAAATGGTCAGTTTTATTTTATATTCCATTCATTTTTAAAACAAAACTGGAAAAATAATTTGCAATCAAAGAAAATTAGTCAGACAGAATTTGTTGAAGCAGATTTTGTACAGCTAGATGTCTATTTTGATGTCTCCCTAACCTTTTTCCAAGCAAGATAATCTTTCTCATGTTTTTCATGGAGGATTAGAAATGAAGAACACTACTTGCATGATGGTGACACCCATTTACAACTATCACACGATTTCTAGGCAAAGAGACCATCACGCACACACATACACACACATACACACACATACATGTGTACATACATGCATGTGCACATACACACACATACACATATACATATACATGATGTCTTCTTTCAGTTTCTGTCTGCCAAATCTACTCACAAGACTTTGGTCCACCCAAGGACATAGTAGAAGACATTTACTTAAGGTACCTCACAGTGAAACTGAATCCATCCCTATGTAGTTGGAAAGCAAACTTCTTA
The DNA here is from genome assembly GCF_001194135.2 of Octopus bimaculoides. Taxonomy (NCBI): domain Eukaryota; kingdom Metazoa; phylum Mollusca; class Cephalopoda; order Octopoda; family Octopodidae; genus Octopus; species Octopus bimaculoides. The sequence continues at coordinate 127,229,348 of NC_068981.1, forward strand.
CCACACAGCTAAGTCTGCTTATACAATTAACTGACCAATTATACATAAACCCAATGTTAAATGCTTCAGTATTTTGAAAGGTTATGCAATTACTGAATTGTATATATTAAGTACAATTGATTGTACTAGATTAGAAATGTGTGAGAAATGTTCTATTGGCACCCTTTGCATTTTGTTTGTTTCCTATGCAGTTGTTTAGTTAACCAGGGTTATCTTGATTTGAGCAAACTTGTGGGCACATGGTGGTAATTGATCATGATAAGCATTCCACAACTGTTTCATATATGTATGCGTGTATATGTATGTATGTGTGTGTTTCTATGTATGCGCTTATGTATCTATGCGTGTGTGTGTGTACGTATATATAATGGCAGAGAGTTATTTGTGATTTGAATTCTGGCTGATTAAATGTTAAGTTCTGTTGGAATGAAACCTTGGGTTACAGAAAGTTAACAAAAATTACATAAAAAGAATTGTTTATCCACCTTCCAGTGTTGAGTACTCACTTTTCTAGTTTGTTAATCTAATGCATGTTTGTGTGTGCATGTATGTACGTGTGTGTATACACACACACCAATGATTTTTCAATAACTAATGGTCTGGTACCTTTTTCAATTTGGACATAATTATGACCTTATCAGTAACTACACTACATGTATGTGTGTGTGTGTGTCACACATATGCAGTTACATACACAACACAAAAAAGAACCCTGCACACAAACTATTTCTCCATACTTCCCATAGAAACATGGTACATTCCAGAAGTTTCCAATCTATTGGGGCAGAGACTTCTATTGATTTCAAAGAATTCAAAGTAGCACCCTTTCACTTCAATGCACTTCTGGTAGCACTCCAGTGACATCATGAAGGCCTTATAGAAGTCCTCCAAAGTAAAGGTATCCAGGACACTTATCACAGCCTCCTTTATCTTCAAAAGAACTGCCCCTAATGTTCTCCTTCTCCTTGAGGAACAATACAAAATCACAAGGAGCAAGGTCTGAACTCTAGGAAGGATGAAGGACAGTTTAAATGCCCACTGCTATCAAGTAGTTGGTTACCAGGATGCTCATCACTGAGCATCTTTTGAACAAACATTGCACAATTTTTGCACATATTCATGAATAATTCTGTATACAGCTGCCAAAACAACTCCGAACCATATACTTATTGTCCTTATAGACACACAGTGGTTTTCATGCAGAAAATTTAATATTCTCAACTAGCTCTGACGTTCTGATGCCCCTCTCTCTCCCATACTTCTCATCAGCTCTCACTACCAGGTAGTAATCCCTTGAACTCCTTGTGCCAGTAAAAAGTTCATCCATAAGCAGTCTGAAGTATTTCATAAGATTCTGTTTTTGCCCAGTGTTTAACACAAAACTTTATTGCATAGTGATCTTCCTAACATCCCAACTGCATTCTGCAAAACGAGTTAGCTGTGACAAGCAGTTAGCTGTGACATTCAAAGCCCTGTTACAGCTGACTCCTTCATTAAATGTATAGTAATGATATACTAAAATTACAATAATCTAGGGCGGTAATAATTGCCTCTCCTAAAAAAAATATCAAAACTTATGGACTTCATGTGTATATGCATGTGTGTGTATGTGTGTGTGTGCGCGCACACACACACACACACACACACACACCAACTTGTAAATACAAATATTTGCCCATCCTTGCATTTGCCTTCCTGTCTAAAAATGTACCATATTTAGTCTACCCCTTACTTTCAGTCAGCAACCAGCATGTTGGCTAACTCCACATGGTTTCTTTCATTGGAATTGCTCTTGATTTTTTTTTCCCCTTTTTGCTTGTGTTTTCTTTTTCCAGTTTCTTCTTCCTTTCTCCATTGTCTGAAGAAAGACAATGTCCAAAGCATTATGGTCATTAACTCTTTCTATTTCCTTGACCATCAAGCTAATAACATTGATTGTGTACTTACCCTTTTTTTTTCTTGACTTTTGGTCATCATTACTATATAGGAGTGGCTGTGTGGTAAGTAGCTTGCTTACCAACCACATGGTTCTGGGTTCAGTCCCACTGCGTGACACTTTGGACGAGTGTCTTCTACTATAGCCTCGGGCTGACCAAAGCCTTGTGAGTGGATTTGGTAGACGGAAACTGACAGAAGACCGTCGTATATATGTATATGTATATATATATGTGTGTGTGTTTGTGTGTCTCTGTTTGTCCCCCCAACATCGCTTGACAACCAATGCTGGTGTATTTACGTCCCCGTAACTTAGCGGTTCGGCAAAAGAGACCGATAGAATAAGTACTAGGCTTACAAAGAATAAGTCCTGGGGTCGATTTACT
>NC_068981.1:127231753-127243140 GCF_001194135.2 Octopus bimaculoides
ATGGCCACAGTCAAATGACTGAAACAAGTAAAAGAGTAAAAGATATATCGTTCGTCGTTTAACATCTGCTTTCCATGCTAGCATGGGTTGGACGATTTGACTGAGGACTGGTGAAATCAGATGGCTACACCAGGCTCCAATCTGATTTGGCAGTGTTTCTACAGCTGGATGCCCTTCCTAACGCCAACCACTCAGAGAGTGTAGTGGATGCTTTTACGTGTCACCTGCACGAAGGCCAGTCAGGCGAACGGCCACGCTCAAAATGGTGTGTTTTATGTGCCACCCACACAAGAGCCAGTCCAGGGGCACTGGCAACATATATATATATATATATACACACACACACACACACTTTGTTTTTGTATCTGGCTTGCAAGATTCTGTAGGTGAATTTGTGTGTTGAAACAAATTTTGTTGTGTCTAGCGGGAATGATTATGCCAATATAATTAACACACACTGGTTCACTTCCACTCATTTATTAAATATCTAAATGTTTTGTTTTTGTTTGTCCAAGTTCTTTTGTTGCTTCTTGCAACCTTTTCAATGACTTTTGACTTAATCTGTTATAGAGGTCACATTTGTTTGTTTGCATTCTTGTTGTGTAGAGAGGTGTGTGTGTGTGTGTGTGTGTGAGCGTGCACATGTGCTTGTGTGTGTATGTATGTATTCTGCATATTCATGTGTTTGTGTGTGTGCTTATGTGTTTGTGTATTATGTATGTGTGTGTAACTCTGCTTCCTTGCGTGTGCATATTTGAGTGTGTTTATGCATATGAGTTTGAGTATGCATGTGCACTTGTGTATGTGCTTATCTATTTGTATCACCTTTGCACCTACTGACCTACCTACATACATATCTATCTATATATATATACATGCACATATATATATCATCATCATCATCATTGTTTAACGTCCGCTTTCCATGCTAGCATGGGTTGGATGATTTGACTGAGGACTGGTGAACCGGATGGCTGCAACAGGCTCCAATCTGATCTGGCAGAGTTTCTACAGCTGCATGCCCTTCCTAACGCCAACTACTCCGAGAGTGTAGTGGGTGCTTTTACGTGCCACCAGCATGAGGGCCAGTCACGCAGTACTGGCAACGGTCATACTCAAAATGGTGTTTTTCACATGCCACCTTGCCTACTTATGAATGTACCTATGTATTCATACTCTGTGGGTGGTATCTGTGACATTGGGCTATCTCTGTCTTCTATGTGTATTTCCTTTTTAGTACAAGTAATGTTTCATTTATGAGGATGTACTCTTGTAAGGTTCTCAACGGGGGACATTTGGAGCTTGGTGGGGACATTTTGGAGCAAAGGGGCACTAGGGGGAGCATTAAGACTTAGGGGAACTAAGGGATGCTGGAAGACCCTCAACTTTGGTAAGTTTAATTTGAAATTAACGAATAGTAGCCATATTTTCGCATCTTTGTGACAGTTAGTTTTTAAAAAAACCATGTCTTTTTGTTTCAAATTTTCAAAAACTTAAAATACTTTTTCCACTTTAGTGACACCAAGCAAATTCTTGGTACCATGTGTAACTGGTGTCGCTAAAGTGAAACCCCCAAAACAAAAACAAAGACAGATGAATATTGACAGACGACTAAAGGAAAAAAAGTAATGAATAAAAGCGAAAAGCTGAATAAGTGTGTATGTGTGTGTTTGTGTGCAAATATATAAAGGATGGTGGTCAAAATTTTGGAATGAGCAAACTGGCTTTTGGGAGTGGCTGATAGTTATGTATTTGTGTATGTGTGTGTATGTATGGGTATGTTTGTACGTATATGATTGCATGTGTTGCCATTTTGAATTCCTTTCTGTGATTGAACTTAAACTGACCCCTGGCTATTAAAGACCTAACCACAACACGCACACATTTGTTTTACGTTTTATATCCATTTGAACTGTGACCATACACAAGATAACATGGTAAGTCTTATGTTCTGAAATTTAAATTTTGAATTTTAATTATAAAATTACACCTCAGCTAAAAACACATCTTTTGGCTTTTGGAAAACAGAACCTTTTCTTTCTCTTTCTATATTTTTTGTTGTTTTGGTCAGAATTTTCCCATAAATACCAAAATAAAATTTTGGATTTATGGAGGGTCAAAATTAGGAACAAAAACAGGACAGTGGAGACATACAGGGAAACCAAACAAAAACAAACATGGAGGGTCTTTAGACCTGAACGAGGGGAAAATAGTAAACACTGAGAGAAATATTTTCTTTGAAAAGAAAAAAAATAGAAGTAGAGATAAGAGACGTCCAGTCCTTAGAATGTCCATGCAGGAAAGAAAGATGGTCATGTGAGGAAAAGAAAGATGGATGATAGTCACATATGAGCAATGAGAGAGAGAGAGAGAGAGAGAGAGAGAGAGAGAATGGGTGGAATTATGATGTAAGCACATGCTAAAACCCCTCATAACTTTTGTATTTTCACAAATTTTTACAAAATTTTTTTGATTCTGCCCTCTGCATAATGGAATCAATATGATTATGCAACAAAGAAAAAATCTCCCACTCCCCACAATTTTTTTTTTTAATTCGTGGTTTTAAAATACAGACAGTCTGAATTTACCATTTGTTTCTCTTTATAATTTCCAACTAATTTTTTCAATACTTTTATGGAAGAAATTAACAGTCTTCACACTTTACCACATAATTCTGGACTTTATATGTGAAATGCCAGTGACATGCTGCAGGTCCATCAGCAATATTAGCAGACAGACAGCCATGCAGTGATACAACACATAGTCCAAGTAGACAAAAGACTTCTTTTTAAGAGGAACAATAAGTTGGAAGAGTGGTGAAGAAATTTTGTGATTGTCATAACTGACGGCATGCCAGTATTTTATGTGTGTATGTGCGTGTATAAAGATATAATTAAAACAAAATGTATACACCCACATATATATATATACATATATATACACAACAAAGCTTAATGGTGTGAATTATCTAAAACTCCTTCAGGGACAAACTGTTTTCACAATGAATTCCAATTTAATCTGAATCTATATGATCTGAAGTATATTTGTAGAAAAGAAATATTTAATTTTCTCAAGGTTATGAAGAAGCAAACCTTTGGGGCATAATTGTGTAGATATGCCAAAATATTTATATATATTCAAGGATGTATATAAAACTCTGTAAAAATGTATGTGTGTGTGTATATATTTGTACATTTCTGTATGCATTTATACATGTATATGTATAAGTTTCAGAAGATATTAGAATAATGGAATAAAAGTAGTCATAATAAGAGATCTCCACAAAATTTATTTCCTTAATTTTTAACTACTGTTTCTGGCACACACATTTATGCAATTTTGATTTTGAAGTATTTAAAAAATTATTTGGAAATTATAAAGAGAAATGAATGGTAGATTCAGACTGATATCAAAATAAGTAGTATATTGAAAAATAAAAATATTTTCTAGGGGTGTCATTTGTGACTCCAAGGGTCAAAAGGGGCCTCTGGCCAAAATAGGTTGAGAACCTTTGATCTAAGTGATGGGTCCTTTGGGTACTTGGACAAAATGCGGATGTCAGTTTGGCCCATATATACATGCATGCATACATACATACATACATATGCAAGCACATGTGCAAGTTGGCATGCACACAACAAGATCTCAAACAAACAAAAACAAAACAATCAGATATTTAATAAATCAGTGGAATTGAACCAGTTGGTGTGTTAATTATATTGGCATCATAACTTTCCCCATACACAACAATATATATATATATATATATATATATATATGTGTGTGTGTGTGTGTGTATGTATGTATGTATGTATGTATGAATGTATATAAATTGATCAGATAAGAGAAGTGAACTGAGAGAATAGACATTTATTTATTCCATTAGCTGACATCAGTTTCATAATCCATGTTAGTTACATATATATATATATATATATATATATATATATATATATATATATATATATATATATATATATATATATATATGTCATTATGAAGGGCATTTAGCCATAGAAATCATACCAAAGTCCACGGTAGAGCTTGGTGAAGTCCTCTAGTTCCTGTCAAACTGTCCAAACCGTGCCAGCATGGAAAACAAACATTTAATGATGATGATGATGATGTGTGTGTGTATGTATGTGTATGGGAAATTCGATGATAGTGTTATACAGTTTCATTATCATGCTTAATGTCAGAATTGTTAGTGGTAGTGTTTTTAAGATTTTATCCTTCAGCTAAGATGATCTGCTTGAAAATATGTAATATATAGTTTGGTGTAGCTAAGAAAATATTATTACAACTTGCTTGTTTATTTTTTAATGTTAACATGTTATAAGAAAAGGAACTGGTAATGTGTATGTGTGTGTGTGTCTGCCTGTGTCTAAGTCTGCCTGTTAGTCTGTGTTAGCTATTTGTGTATTTCCTTCTCTCTAAATGTGTATTATCATGTGTGTATATCTACTCATCTAACTATTTATCTACAATGTCAAAGATTGATGTATGCCAGTATGCTTTACTAAAAGAAAACATCCAACACATCAAGCAGAGTCCCTCATCAAAGTGTTGTTCCAAAAGAACTTGCTCTAAATAAGGATTCCCAACTGGAGGGCAGTGCTATATTTATCCCTTTACCCAGGGAATATATTTGCTGATACTAGATTTGTAATAGATTTCCTAATAAAAGTATTTTTTACTATTACATTCTTGGAAAATCCTTCAATAGTAATTAATCTGAATAGTATTGGGTTATCTTTTTATTTTTCACTTGTTTCAGTCCTTAGACTGCAGCCATACTTGAAGAATTATTTTGTCAAATGTATCAACCCCAGAACTTACTTTTTAAAAGCCTGGTACTTTGCCAAACCTTTAAGTTATGGAGACATAAATACACCAGCACTAGTTGTCAAGTGGGAGTGAGGGACAGACACAAAGACAGGCAAACAACCTGCCTGTGTGTGAATAACCTTGCTACACAGCAGTGAAACATGGGCTGTGACTGCCGAGGACATGTGTAGGCTTGAAAGAAATGAAGCGAGTATGCTTCTGGATGTGCAATGTCAGTATGAATGTATGATAGAGTGTAAGCATCTTGAGAGAAAAGCTGGATATAAGAGGCATCAGATGTGGTGTGCAAGAGAGATGACTGCACTGGTATGGCTATGTGATGCATATATCTATGAGGACAGCTATGTAAAAAAGTACCAATCTCTAACTGTGGAAAGAACTTGTGGAAGAAGTAGACCCAGGAAGACATGAGATGAGGTGGTGAAGTACAATCTTCAAACTTTGAGCCTCACAGAAGCAATGACAAGTGACTGAGACCTTTGGTGATATGCTGTGCTTGAGAAAACCTGTCAAACATGTGAAATTGTAGTCGTTGCTGATGCCAGTGTTGTGTAACAGGCACTTGTGCCAGTGACATGCAAAAAGCACCTTTCGAATGTTGGGCCCTACACAGATGATAAATGACCGTAGCCTTTAGCGATAGGCTGTGCTTGAGAAGACTTATCAAGCCAAATGAAATTATAGTCATGGTTGAGGCCAGTAACATGTAACTGGCACCCGTGCTGGTGGTATGTAAAAAGCACCCATTACACTCTTGGAGTGGTTGGCGTTAGGAAGGACATCCAGCCGTAGAAACCATGCCAAATCAGATTGGAACCTGGTGCAGCTCTCCAGTTTACAAGTTTCAAACCATTTAACCCATGCCAGCATAGAAGGCAGACACTTAATGATGATATACACGATGGCTATCTTTCAGTTTCTGTCTACCAAATCCACTCACAAGGCTTTGGTCAGCCTGAGGCTATAGTAGAAGACACTTGCCCAAGGTGTCACACAGTGGGACTGAACCTGGAGCCATGTAGTTAGGAAACCAGCTTCGTACCACACAGCCATGCCTATCAAATAAATTCTTCTTAGCATTCCATTGTAATATGTTTGAAAAGTGGTAAAATTTATTAAAATTTAAAAAGTAATAAACAAATTTAGTAAGAGGCTGAACAAAACTACAAAAAAACACTGTGATAAAAATATTTTTCATGTTAATCAAATAACATAACATTGGAAAGTATTAAAATAAATGGAAAAAAGATAAATGAATTTATTTGACACACCCCCACCTTTGATATTTCTTCTATAATTTCAGTCTTTTGTTCCATAAATAGTTTCTGTTCATAAATTCTTTTCAAAGAAGTTTCATCTCTTTCTACTCATTTCTCAGAAATTGCTTATAAGACTACTTCCTGAATCAACGAATCACTTTAAGACAGTCTTGCCATTTTTAAGTAGTTTTAAATAATATGACAGGAATTCTTAGAAAAATTAATAAAATCCTGAGAATTCTCAATGCTTGTATTTTTTTAAATGGAAGTTAAATTCAGAAATTTTTAGAAGTTCAACAGCTTTTTTACACATTATTTACATTAAACGGATATTTGTTCTCATCTTGTTTGTTAACACATTTCGGCTGATGTACTCTCCAGCCTTCATCAAGTGTTCTGCGTGAATTTCAAACCTGGGTTCTCATTTCTAAGGTATTTTTCCGATGTTATTATTCTTATTATTATTCAGGTCACTGCTTGGAATCAAACTCGCCATCTTGGGGTTAGTAGCCTGCACCCTTAACCACTATGCCATATGCCCGTGGGCAAATATGGAGTGAATTTTAGGGCTTATAAGTCTAATATTTTTCTATCCTTCCTTAATACCAGTTCCCATATGCTACTCATATCTGCACCAGGTCTGCTTAGGAGGTTATTATGTCCTAGAATATGTGCTGCTTCTATTAGTTTTCATATTTTCCAGTGGTGTTCTTTATCTATTATTTTAACTTCATCCCACAGGGAAAGGTGCTCATATTCTCTTCTATTGGTGGTTTTACTTGATGGAAATATTTGTGAAGTGTTGTATTACTCTTGAGTACTATCCTGATGTCATATGGGCTGCATATCTTTTGTATCTTTTCGGAGAGGCCTTTCATATAGAGTAGACAGACTGTGGTCAGTTTATGAGTTTCATCCTCTCTTCTCTTCATAATTGGAGTGGATAGTATGTTTTGGGAGTGGTTGTTGCTTAATAGATTGTTACTTAGCTTGATCCTTTCTTCAAAGTATGTATCAGGATCGCTACTTATATTCTTTGCTTGATGTTTTAGGCACTGAGCAATCCCTCTCTTTACACTGTATGGAATGTGGGAATTCAAGTTGAAGTATCGTCTAGTGAAGGTCGGCTTGCGGTATATGAATGCTCTGGATCCATACTTGGTGTGTGTTATTAATATGTCCAGGAATGCCAGCTGATTGCATTTTTCCTTTTCCATTGTGAACTGTATGGATGGCTTTATTGAGTTCACATGATCTAACAGTACTTGGGCATCTTCCTGGTGAGGCCACAGTATAAAGGTGTCATCAACATATCGCAGCCATAGGGTTGGTTTTAGTGGTGTTGATCCTAAAGCCAAATTCTCAAAGTATTCCATGTATATATTAACAACAAACAAGGTGAGGACAAATATCTGTTAAATGTAAATAACGTAAATAATGTACAAAATTTCTCATCTCTCAAATATAGAACAGTTTTTTTACAGTATGGAAAACTTCCCTAAATTATGATCATTCCTTGATTCCAAGCTTTAGTAGACCAGCATGCATTTATATTCAAATATCTGAGGTTATACAAAAGTGTGTGTTCTATCCAACTCACTTTGGTCGGCCAACTTATGCCAGCATGTAAAATGGGCATTAAATGATGATGATCATCATCATCATCACACACACAAATACATACACACAGTCATCTCAAAAGTAAATAGACATCCCTCGTTTTATTTATTTATATATTCTTTTATTTGTTCCAGACTGCAGCCATGCTGGAGCACTACATTGAATAATGGAAATCCACTTCTGTATCCAGGGTGTTTGGGCTTAATTTGACAGTTTGCATAAAGGGATAAGTAAACAATATCCCATCCAAAAGTAAAAGTATTTTATAAAATCAAAAAATATGAACCCGATTATGGCTGAGAGATAACAATTTACTCAAAGAAGCTACTATTGGCTTACACCACATCCTCAGTGTAGCTCTAGAATCTGGTGCATATGTTCTTAACTGTATCCCTGGGATGATCTTGGAATACCTCCTTGATCTTGGCCACCAGCTCAATCTTGGTATTGCAGGCATATTGGTTGGTGTCTTTATCAACCGTGCCCCACACTTAGTAATCCATGATATTACATGAGTAATCCATCAGAGGAATTAGGAGACTAGAAATTGGGCCTGGCAAAGTCTTAAAAATTCTCCACCAACCACTTCTGACTTTTTCCAGACTGTGGCAAGGATCCAGATCCTTCTACCACACATATAGCCTTCCAGCGGCTACCCTCCTCAGCCACAGATTGACCACAATCTCCAGTGGTTTTGTGTAGCTGTTTGAATTGAGTTTTAGGCCCTGTTCACAGATGTGGGGATTGAATTCTGATGTGCAAATGCAGCCAGAACACCTGCTGTGTCCTTTCCTGCTGGTCACGGTTATGTAGTCTCCATTGCAGCTGTCCATGTCACATCTTATAACCTTAACAATATTCCCAGTGTATTAAGCAGCAGTCAAAATGTCAGCGTTTTGATACCCAGTGTGAATCATAATGATACACTTAACTTTTTTCCAATATTTAGATGGCTTCCAGTTCTCCATGTCAGCTAACTTATTCTCAACTGCAACTTTAATTTTTATGCTCTCCAATGCCAATTGACTGTTCACCAATATATTAAGCTGTTCTGGGAAAATAAAGGAGACACAAAAAAATTGTCATATTTAGCCTGAACACACTGTTCATATACATATGGTTACTTTTATATATGTATATATCATCATCATCATCATCATTTAATGTCTATTTTCCATGCTAGCATGGGTTGGGCAGCTTGACAGGGGCTGGCAAGCCAGAGGACTATGCTAAGCTCCACTGTCTGCCTTTGCATGGTTTTTACAGCTGGAAGCCTTTCCTAACACTTAACCACTTTACAGAGTGGACTGGGTGCTTTTTACCTGGCACCAGCACTGGTGAGGTCTGTTTTGGCATGGTTTTTGTGGCGGGATGCTTTTCCAAGTGCCAACCACTTTACAGATTGGACTGGGTGCTTTTTACCTGGCACCTGCACTGGTGAGGCTTATTTTGGTGTGGTTTTAATGGTTGGATGCCCTTCCAAATGCCAAGGGAGTTCACATGAATGCAAAGAAGTGGGAAGAGAGAGAATGCAGTGAGTGGTGAAACCTGGGTATATAGAGTTGGGAGCAACAGGATAGCAATGATACAGTGGGTAAGACAGAGAGGACAGAATTGGGCTACAGAAGTGGGGAGGGAGAAATAAGCATTTGCAAAAAAAAAAAAATAGAGGAAATGTGAGAAAGAGAAGAGATGAATTTTGGTTTAATGGGGGTAGGGTGTATGTAAAATTTATATATATAAATAGAAACAAGTAGTACTAAAAGCACAAATTAAGTATATCCCTGACATTAATATATTTTAATTAATTTTTAACCAATAATATTTTGTTTCACTCAGTCATTTTTTGTTTTATATTTTTTTTATTTTACTTATTTGTATCTTGCTTTCTTTAAAAAATCATTCATCAATTATCAGCAGCAGCAGCAGCAACCACAACTGCTGCAGAGTAAAACAACAGCGGCACCCACTCATACAACTAAAGTAAAATATACTCCAAATTATTTTCTAGTGAGGCTAAATATAACATCTTATTTACAATTAACTCAAGTGCTCTATCGTGTGTTTGTTTACATAATTCTTCTTGTACAAATTATTGCCAAATCTACACAAGTGACTACAGAATGCAGATCCTTGCCTCGATATGATGTTTATCACAGCTGGTCTTAGCACCTAATTTCCTGCCAAATAAACTGAGGTGTGTAAAATTAGGTTTCTTGGCCTGTGGATTCAATGAAGAACTTGCTATGAGATATGAACTCTTGATCCATGAGCTGGTAGTTTGACACTTTATCTCTTGAGATAGTTCACTTCTGCTGGCTCAGAGACTTGAATCTTATTTAGAACTTATCATCATCATTTAACATCCATTTTCCATCCTGGCATGGGTTGGATGGTTTGGCAGGAGCTGCCCAGGCTCCACTGTCTGTTTTGGCATAGTTTCTATGGCTGAATGCTCTTCCTAGCACCAACCACTTTACAGAGTGTATTGGGTGCTTTTTGGCCTGGGTGCTAAAATATGAAAGAGGAATCTGATACAAACGTAGAAATGATATTCTGGAAAAAATTTGTTACAGAATCGAAAGGATGGTGACAGTTGTAAAATTAATTTGCAATTAAAGCATAATTTTATATCCTACAGTAGGGATCAACAATTTCTTTTTGTAACAACCCATTTTTGATATTTTGTTTTAGATTTACCAATGGCTCACATGTATGCTTTATCATATCCTACATATAAAAATACCCTCACATATTCTGTCCCCTTTCATGTCATTAGCAATGCTTATTTAAGCAAAAATTAAACAAATCATGACATAAAAGACTATTTAAAACCATCAGCTGTTGAATGGCCCACAAATACATCAAATTTTTTAAATTCTTAGAAAACATCTGAGGCTCAAAGAAATTACTTTAGTGGCCTATTTGACCCAGACCTACTGACCTCTGACCCAGAAGGTACTCTATCCAGTATCTTTCTTCATTTACTTGTTTTGGTCATTGGACTGTGGCCATGCTGGAGCACTGCCTTAAAAGTTTAGTCAAACAAATCAACCACAGTATATATTTCTTAAGTCTGGTTTTTGTTCTGTTGGTCTCTTTTACCAAACTGCTAAGTTATGGAGATGAAAACAAGGCAACTTCAATTGTCAAACAGTTGTGGGTGTGGGGGACAAACAAAATAGAAACACATACACACACACACATTCATACGTACATAAACACATACATATATACATACATATATATAAGCAAATCGTTAATTAAAATTAACAAAATAATAAAACTTAAAAGGATGTGTACATGGAAAGTATTAGCTTGGCACTCAGTATAAGATGGAAAAAAGAGTAAATGTATAACATTCCAACCATGGCTCTTCATTAAAAAAAAGGGAGAGGAAAGGTGCAGAGAGAAGGAAAAAAAGTCTGAGAAAAGTACGTGGTTACAGGGCTATATATATGTATGTATATATATATATATATATATATATATATGTGTGTGTGTGTGTGTGTGTGTGTGTGTGTGTGTAATGCCTAGTTTAGAATAGAGGCAGCTGATGAAGGAAAAGTTCCATAAGTGGCTGGTCTGTTTTCCTATGTGTTCATTCTGTTGTCTGTAAAAAAAAGTCCGTTTTTTGTGCTTTGTTTATGTTCCCGTTCC
>NC_068981.1:127243150-127243761 GCF_001194135.2 Octopus bimaculoides
TTCCATAAGTGGCTGGTCTGTTTTCCTATGTGTTCATTCTGTTGTCTGTAAAAAAAAGTCCGTTTTTTGTGCTTTGTTTATGTTCCCGTTCCTTTTTTGACGTCCTGTACTCAGATATGCATCTATATATACATGCAGATGTAGGTATGTACATATATGTATGTATACATGCATATGCTCATATATCATTTGTATTATTATTATTATTATATATATCTCAAATCACATCTTTTGACTGCAAATAGAAGGCGACATTAATGTACACTGTCTGTCACAAAAAGATGGACTGGTCACAACTAAGACACCTTTGATCATAAGTATCTTGGATCGGGACTCACTTGGGGTTAAACAATAACAACTATTGAGTATTCTGTGTCTATCACTTTTGCAGACCTTCATCTGATGTAGAAAATTGTGTACCACTTCATTCATCTGTCACATCACTTCTTGTTATATAATACCGAGCTAAGATTACAGACAGCAGTTTAGTTTTCCTTCATAGTCCATGACATTCTCATCTTAAACAGTTCAGACATATTTACAGTTCTATCATTGGATAGGAGTCTTTACACGTCAATGAAGGGAAGTCATTGCCTGTAAACTTTCAGATC
>NC_068981.1:127244030-127249196 GCF_001194135.2 Octopus bimaculoides
CCGCTTGACTGGCCTTTGTAGGGTTTTCGAGCGAGATCGTTGCCAGTGCCCCTGGACTGGCTCTTGTGCGGGTGGCACATAAAAGACACCATTTCGAGCGTGGCCATTTTCGTGCAGGTGACACGTAAAAGCACCCACTACACTCTCTGAGTGGTTGGCGTTAGGAAGGGCATCCAGCTGTAGAAACTCTGCCAAATTAGATTGGAGCCTGGTGTTGCCATCCGGTTTCACCAGTCCTCAGTCAAATCATCCAACCCATGCTAGCATGGAAAGCGGACGTTAAAGATGATGATGATGATGATGATATATACACACACGTAGGGATGCTGAAAAGTTCCTCGCTTTAAGGATATCGTGAAAGGCCCAATCTTCTGAGTTCTTTTACAAGGCTTAGAAAAGCTGAAGGACTGCTGCAATAACTGTGTGAATCTGAGAGGAGAATATGATGAATAAAATCATAATTAACTGATCCTCCTTTCTTTTTCTATTACCCAACCCAGAAACTTTTCAGCTTCCCCTCATATATATGTATACAATGGACTTCCTCACAATTTCTGTATACCAAATTCAATCGCTCTAACAGAAGACACTTGTCCAAGGTGCTGCACACTGAGACTGAACTCAAAACCATGTGGCTGCAAAGCCATTTTTTATAGACAGAGTTCTGTCTGGGGTAGAAATTTATGAAAGTACTCTACCTTAAAGATGGATGAATAAACTAAACAGAATACTCTCTAAAATAGAAATGTTCAGATTATCACATTACTCTTCCTACAGTCCACCACTGCATGTCAGAATATGTACTGTGTTTCCCAACTAGGTAGAGATATGGTGTAATTGGAGTAAACATGCCTGGTCATGCACTTGGCAGCTGCTTCCATGCCCATAGTAATGGTTGGTCAGTGCTAATCTGGAAATGACACAGAGATGACGACAAACCCAGGAAGTAAGTTGATTTTATGTTGAGAGTGTTGTATAAGAGACAGATTTTAATAGGATGTAATAAAAGAAGGTGTTTAATGATCAGAAAGAATAGAGTGGTATAAATTTGAGTATGAACAACTAGACGTGTGATGTGGATGGGAACAATAAAAATATAGCCATTGAATGCTGTTAGGTGTGGAATATCGGGACGGGGACACACACACACGCACGCACGCACGCACACACACACACACACACACACACTTGATTTAGAAAGCCACTGCAATGACAGTTGGAAATAAGGGAATGTGTATGTTGGCACTCCATCGCTTACGATGCCGAGGGTTCCAGTTGATCCGATCAACGGAACAGCCTGCTCGTGAAATTAACATGCAAGTGGCTGAGCACTCCACAGACACGTGTACCCTTAATGTAGTTCTCGGGGATATTCAGCGTGACACAGTGTGACAAGGCTGACCCTTTGAATTACAGGCACAACAGAAACAGGAAGTAAGAGTGAGAGAAAGTTGTGGTGGAAGAGTACAGCAGGGTTCGCCACTTGCCCCTGCCGGAGCCTCATGGAGCTTTAGGTGTTTTCGCTCAATAAACACTCACAACGTCCGGTCTGGGAATCGAAACCGCGATCCTATGACCGCGAGTCCGCTGCCCTAACCACTGGGCCATTGTGCCTCCACGAATGTAAACAAAAACAAAATAAAGAAAGCTAGAGGAAGGGTTAAATTTTTAAAATGAAGAGCAATTGTAGAATGATTTCACAGTCTCAGGCATAGGTCTTGGGTTCAGTTTCACTATGCAGCACCTTGGGCAAGTGTCAGTGGATTTAGTAGATGTCTTTGTTATGTGTCTCCCACCACCACTTGATAGCTGGTGTTGGTTTATTCACATCCCTGTAAATTAGCTGTTTGGCAGTCTGATAAAATAAGTACTAGACTGAAAAATAAGTATTGGGATTGATTTGTCTGACTAATTTCTTTAAAGTGTGTGAAGTTCACTCAATGTGGCTGCTTGATCTGCTAGGAGTAGCAGCATTACCACACCTTATAGCGTTTTTTTTTTAATATTTTCCAGATTCATTCTTTCTTTTTAAAAAGGCAAAACTACAAAGTCACAACTCAGATAATCACGGCAATGGTTCTACCTTATCTAAGCTGACTCAGATCTTACAACAGCAACCATCCATTCAAAGATCTTTGAAGTTATGATTAGATTATACTTTTTTGTTTCAGTCATTAGACTGTGGCCATGCTGGAACACTGCCTTGAAGAATTTTTAGTCAAACTAATTGACCCCAGTACTTATTCTATTGATCTCTTTTGCTGAACTGCTAAGCTATGGGGACATAAACTCACCAATACTGGTTTTCAAGTGGTGGTGGGTACAAACATAGTCACAAAGACACAGACACACACTCATTTACAATGGGCTACTTGCAGTTACTGTCTACCAAATCTACTCACAAGGCTTTGGTCGGCCCAGGGCTATAGTAGAAGACACATGCCCAAGGTACCATTTAACAGGAGTGATCCCAGAACCATGTGGTTGGGAAGCAAACTTCTTACCACACAACCATGTCTATGCCTGTGATGAAGTTTAATGCGATTGAAACATACCCAAAGTCGTCACTGTAGATTGGAAACATTCCTCCACTCTTCATTCCATTTAACTGACTCAGCACCACCCAACCCTTCTAAATGTGTTGGCCTTGTCACAAAATTCGAAACTATTACTTTCAGTAGTTTTATCAGAGATCAGTGAAATATTACATAATACACTATAGGGCTGATGAGCTTAATGAATTTAAAGTATAAACAAGACAGCAACATAGGTGCAGGTATAGCTGTGTGGTGAAGAAGTGCATCCATTTTTTTTTTGTACTTCCAAAATCTCTCTTTTCAGTACTTTGAGCAGGTTTGTTCTAATGCAACCACGAGTTAGCTAAGAATCTAGGAAGAAGAATGTGTCATGGAAAGAAATCCTGTTACAAATGTTCTTATTATGTTTTATTTTTTCTTTCATTTTATTGGATAAAGGCCTTATTGTTTTTCATGTATGTGTCATAATTACAGAGAAGTAATTTGTTGTAAGTTAATGAGTTAATAAGTGACTTATAATACTATTTGTTTAATTACTAAATGGTTTTTAAATGAAATGTTATTTGTTTAATTACTTCATGGTTTTTAAATGAAATATGGCCATTTTCCTTGCGACTGTTAATCAGCCAGCCAAAATTGACTTATTTATTTTTTTTTTTTGTGATATTTTTTTTCTGTTCACTTTGTGAATAGACCAGTACCTTGTGATAGAATTTGATAGATGGAAACTGTGCAGAAGCCTTTTTCTGTATGTATGTATTCATGTATACAGGCAGGCATGTATGTATCTGCATATACTGATGTATAAATACATCGAGTTGTGTCCTTTTACATCAAACGGCAATAGAGATAGATCAAATAAGAACCGAACTACAATAATTACTTGGTGGTGAGGGTCAATTAACTAAAAATCCTTGTAAGTGGTGCCTCAGCAAAGCTGCATCCAATGACAGAAGCCAGTAAAAAAAATTAAAGAACATAATTTAAGCCTTGTAATAAGATCATTTTCAGATTTAAAATGTCTAAAAAGACCAAAGGGCCTGACATCTTTAGTCATGTCACATAAGCCTCAACTTATTAATACCATCTGTATGCACACACACAAACACACACATATTATTTACCACCTAGAAATATATATTGGTTATAGATGTGCAGCAATAGTTACGTTATATACCAATCATGGGTGCCCTGGTCCATCTGGGTTTTTGAATGGTACATTTAATGAAAAATTACCTTCACTTTTTTTTGAAGTGTGGTCATGTCTTATGTGGCTCACTTCTTGCAAAAAAAAATTGCTCATGCCTGTTATATATCAATCATGCTGATTCTACCTGAAGATTATGTTAAGGGTACATTTGTCTGGAGAATACTCAGCCACTTACTAATTCAATGAGCTGATAGTTCAGTTAACTGAACAACTGAAAATTCATTCCTTACCAACCCGGCTGAAACCAGCTCTAGCTCTGTAGTACAAATGTCTTGTTTTCAAAAGTTCAGAATTAAAATCTTCCACCAAACCTTAGTCACAATTTCTATTCCTAACACTAGCTTAATGATAATTAAGTTATTTTATTAAATTCTTTGTTATATTTAAAATAATTGAAAGAAACACAGAATATCTCAAAATAAATAGAGTAACGAAAGGTGGTTCCAATATTTTCATGTGTCAGCTTGACATTGTTAAATTAAGACTCAAAACTAAAAACATGATAATCCAAAATGCTAACATAATCACATGAGTTGGTTTCAGTTTGCATGTTTCATAGGTTTTAATATATTCATCTGACACCATCTACCATCTGGACATAATTATATTGTGTTGTGTTACATTGGTAGTTAGTGGTGAGCTGAAATGACAAACAAAACCATAAGTATATTCAGAAATACATGAAGCATTTTGTAAAGTTTCAGTAGTTGACATTCCTGCTCATTGACGGTAATTATGACTGACTTTCTTTATTGTTCGTTTTACATTCTTATAATCTCTACTCCCTACTCCATGTCTTCTCTTTGTCTAAATCTTTAATCTGACTAGTCATTGGAAATAGTTGAGATAAATAACATTTAGTCTTACAGATTTTCTCTTCTCCTTGAACCCACACCGATACTTTTTAGCATCCTGCTTCAATTGTTATCGTTGATATTATGCAAAAGTGTTGTAAGTCCAAAATGTTGCTTTTTCAGAAAACGAGAAAATAGTTTCACCATTCCATAGCAAAACCATTGTACTACACTTTGACAATTTTCATATCTTAGCATCTGAAACAGCTGGAGATGCAATAGTTTGACCAAAAGAACTGGCTATTTGTAAGCAAAAGTAAATATTGAAAAAAACACATTTGGTCAGATTTGGATGTATGACAGTTTAACATAATAGCAATGTTATATTTTCAATGTGTGTGTATGCACACACACACATACACACAGCATATATTTATGCACATACACACATGCATGTGTATATATATATATATATATATGAAGTTTGAAAATGGACAGATCCAGTGGATACAAGTTAATTTATTAATTAATTGACATTTTCACCAACAATTGTTTCATCAAATATTCCTATAAGAGGTCTAAATATCCTCATAGTGACTATATATATATATATATATATATATAT
>NC_068981.1:127249746-127254465 GCF_001194135.2 Octopus bimaculoides
TTTTCGTTTTGTTTTGTTTTTGCCTAAGAGTTAAAAAATGCTGATTTTATAGTTTTAAATTTTGAAGGGCCTAAAAAAGGCTGATTTCATAGTTTTCTAGATTTTTCATGGCTTTTAGAGCCAGAAAAGGTTAAAAAAAACTCAATTGAAACACAATATTAGCATTAAACTAAAAAAAAGTTTATTGATAAAGTAGCTATGAAAAAATAAAATTAAAAAAATGAAAAACATGATATATGCATAATTTAATTTTTCCTCTTCTTCTCCTCCATTTTGTTGATGAGATTCATGCTAACCTTCATGAAAATTAGCATACTGAAATTTTCATCAGACAAGGATGATCTCTTGGCACTTGTCCAGATTATTTTGTTCTTGCCCATGGAAAATAAACATTCAACTGCAGCATTAGAAGGGATGGCTGTGTTGAACTTGATGAACAAGTCCACAACACTTGCTCACTCAAGATCTACTCTGTCAGTAGATCTTTGGAGTTGGTCTCCAACCAGGTCTTTACTAAACTCTGAGCTTTGTCCTTCAGTGACCTGTGGCTTCAGCTCTCTTTTTGTTGGGTGACACCACTGAAGAAGTCATCCTCCACCTCTTCGTTGTTGCTGCCCACCTCCTCAGACTGCTATCTCGTTCACATTGTGGCAGTTAAGATTCTCTCTGATTTCTCGCTTACAGAGTGCTGGCATTTATAATAATTGAATTCCAGTTAGAAAGATGGATGTACCATTATAGGCATAACTTATACTAATGTAGGTCACTTACTGTCCATTTGAACTCTCTGTGACACAGCAAGGTCATGGATCAATCACTGTTCCCTCTTGACAGGAAAAAGAAATTTCCTGCTGTCTTTGCATGGATTTGGTTTCAAATCCAGGCAGGGCCAAATGAGGTCCTACAAGTTATCAATAATAATAGGTGGTGTTATATTGGGGTTGAAAGAATGACGCGTACAATATTAAATATGCTAAGACAATCTGAAAACAATAGAAACTTTTAAATGTTTACCAGTTTTTATGAAATTTTGGGGTTAACAGACTTGAGTTAATGGAAGTTAAATGTAACGGGAGTTAATTAGTCCAAAGATGATTTCCAAAATTAATTTAAAAGTTAAAATCATTAACGAAAATATTAACTTCATTAATTAACAATTAACGGATTAATGGGCTTATGCTCAGCTCTGGGTATAACCATTCTTATTCTTCACAGATACAGACATTATTATAGAGTAATAAAGCAACTATCAAATAGCCTTTCCACTGAAAATTCATTCCATCTTCCTGTGGATTCAAAAACTTTTGAGCTTCAGACATAAACTTAGACATGATGAAAGATAGGTATGATGAGATTGTGGAAATACTGGAGCAGAGATGAGTGAATGTGTGCAAGAGATAAGTTGAAAGGATCCTCAACTAAACACTTCACAGGCAAATGACAGCAATTTTTCTGGGAGAGTAATAATGACAGCAGGAGTAGAGTTGGTATGCTCCAAGCTGATAAATGGATAGAAAAAGGAGTTGAGATAATCAGAGTATGTGATAAGATAATGAAGCAAAGACTAATTATAAGCAACTCAACAGTGATGGTTATCTCTATATATGCCCCACAGGCAGGATTGACAGAGGACCTCTTTTACAAACTACCTCAGGGACAATTGACTGCAACTTCATGGCAACTTCAAGGTCATGTTGGCCAACACACTGTGGCCCCCATGACATACATGGAGGCTATGGATATGGAGCCAGCAATGATGAGGGTGTAAGACTCCTGGAGTTCTGTGATGCAACTGATCAAACAATTTGCAACACACATTTGAGGAAACCAGTTAACCACTTTATCACCTACCTATCTGACAAGCACTTTAGTCAGAGAGAGGCATGCAGCATTGCAGTTCTAATACATGTGTCATACAATCCACCTTCACTCTGAGAGATAAGACCTTCATTGCCAGCAGCAGTAGTAGCTCCCTGAATTTCCTCCAGTTTGTTCTTATCCTGGTTGCTATACTTTTAGAGCACCCACCTCCTAGCTAACTGCACTTCCTCAGTAACAAAAGCTATCAGCTACTTTTAGTGAGTCATTAGGGCATTTAAAAGAATCTATTTCCAGTATGCTCATTGTATGTACTGCTCCAGTGTATCTATCACATATGAATTGTACATTCTCTATTAGTCTGTCTGTGATTCCACAACACCTTTTGTATGTCCATAGCTTACAATAGGTATAACATATGGAGCTTATGCCAACTCCCTTTCTGCATATTGAGCAGGGCCATTTCACAGAGGCTAGGGTCCTATATTTCCTATGTACTAAAACCTTTGTCTTTGCCAAGTTTACCTTAAGACCTCTTGGTTCTAGGTTTAGCTACCATGCTTGGAATTTCCTCTCTAATTCTCTTATAGATTCAGCTATGAGAACTAGATCATCACTTTAAAATTGTCCCCCATGGACAGCCAGTCTTACTCTACTCTACAATTGCCTGTATAACTAAGATGAATGCGACACAACATGGGATTGAGCCTAGAATGACTCCTGCCTTTACGATAAATTTGTCACTGAAGTTTATTAACTCTCACTTTATTTCTTCCATCTTTGTACATGGCTTATACAACTCTCATGCACCATTCATCTACACCTAGATTCATTAGTGACCACCAAATTACTGAATATGGTACCAAATGCCAAGAATAGTGAATTACCCTTAGCCCAGTACTTCTTAAGTTGCCCCATTAGGAATATTGCATCCATAGTACCTCTTATAGATGAGATGCCAAACTGCATCTCATCTAGATCTACTGTCATAGATCAATTATGCTATAACTCTCTTAATGACCTTCATATGCTTATCCACTAATTTAATTCCTTTATAATTTCCTCTGTAAGGTCAGCATGAAGAAGCTTCCCTCTGTCCCATGCAACTTCCACTCTCAACAGCTTCTCATAATAGGACTTTCATGCCACTTTCTTATCTTCCATATCATTGGTGAGTATGCCTTCATCATTCCAAATATATTTCTCGACACTGTCATCGCAGTTCTTTCTCACACACTGCCTAACAATCCTAAACACTTCAGGGCTCTGATCCTTACATTGCAGGACATGTGTGAATCTCACTCTCTCACTCTGTATGTGTGTGTAGTTTACTGTTCTGTTAAGGTAGGAACAACAAGTAATGGCAGATTTTCCTGTGATGTGATCAGTCTGGTGCACTTTTGATCACATTTCAACAGACATGGCACCCACCGAGCAGAACCCTTCATTATGCCAAGTTTGTTGTGCAGAATATCCTCAACTCTCTCGTGTGATAGGCTAATAGCATTGGCTATTTGATTTATAGTCAACTGCCTGTCATCCATCACCTTGTGGTGAACATGGTCAATGTTTTCTTTGGTGGTGGTAGTTGCAGGGTGTCCAGACTTTGGATCATCTTCAAGATTCTCCCTTCCCCTCCTAAATTCAGCAACCCACTTTTGCATTGTTGATAAAAATGGAGCATTATTCCCTAATGTAGCAACCATATCAGCATGAATGTTATTGGGAAGGGAGAGGTTAAACCCTTTTCCTGCAGATACTTGAAAGTACCATGGTGCTAAATTTTGTACATTTCAAGAGAAGTCACCACTAGTTACTTTTGAAGTCTTCTTTGAACTGTCAGATGTCAGTTTACCTGGATAGAAACAATGCAGTTGTTAATAAGGAGAGTTGAAATTAATGCATGCAAGATTTCACACCTGTAGCATCACTCCTTCATAATTAGCCTATGAACTTTTCA
The DNA here is from genome assembly GCF_001194135.2 of Octopus bimaculoides. Lineage (NCBI taxonomy): Eukaryota > Metazoa > Mollusca > Cephalopoda > Octopoda > Octopodidae > Octopus > Octopus bimaculoides. Next base: position 127,253,525 of record NC_068981.1, read on the forward strand.
GCACACCCTTATATCATTTGATATACACTGTATTAAAATAAGAGCTACCAATAGGACTTTTGTACAGGAGAAACCATGAGAAAAAAAAAAGGTTTATGCACAGAGGAACAGAAAACAGACACAGAAGGTCACCAACTCCTCACCAATTATCAGCTAGAGGGTCAAAATTCAATTTAGTGCCTTTAACGATAATATTACTCCTCTTCTGATGGCAATTGACATGAGATTTGCCATTCTGTGTCTGTTTTCCGTTTGTTTGTGCATTTACTATACATTTTTTAACTTGTTAATTAACAGAACGCATTGCACCCTTGGTTTTATTTATAATAAATTGTTTATATGTGTGTATGTCTTCATCATCATCATCATTTAACGCCCATTTTCATTGTTAGCATGAGTTGGACATATATATAAAATGTATGTATATATATATATATATATATATATATATATACTGTTATACTTGGGGATGGTCATATATATATATATATATATATATATATATATATATATATATACACACACACACACATGTATGGCCTAGTAGTTAGTGTTGCATTCATGATTGAAAGAACATGATCTTGATTTTACTAGAGCAGGCAGTAATTTATGTTTTGGAGTAAAACACTTTGTTTTATTTCATGTTGCTCTGCGATCACTTCAACATCTGACATGTAGCACACAACACACCTGTACAGACAATGTTGACTTGATGAAAGGAATGAGCTCATCTGCATGGCAAACATTTGATCACTATAAACAAATCATCTGTGTAGGTTGTTCAGCAAGAAATTGCAGAACCCTCATCTGTCATCTACAACAGAGGAGTATACCATATGTATGCATGTATGTATGTGTGAATGTATTTGTGTATGAGCTTATATATATATATAAACACATACACCCACACACAGATACATATATATATATATATATATATA
>NC_068981.1:127258932-127271756 GCF_001194135.2 Octopus bimaculoides
AAAATGTATGATTAAGAAGCAGATAAAAATAACCAGCCACTGTTGCTGACCTGACTGCCTCAAATTGTATCTTTCTTCACTGACTACCTAGTACTGTAGTAGTTACTGTTGTTATTGCTGTTGTGGTGGTTGTGTAAAAGTTTGATCATCTTATTTCTCTTTGTATTGTTTTCTCTTGGTTTGACTGCTACTAGCTCTTTTCAAACTCAGGCTGCTTTCGTTGTTAGTTATTTTATTTTATTTTACTTGGTAGTTTGCACTGTACAATGAAGTTTGTTTTGATTTTAAATCACGTAAGATTAACTTTGTCTGTAATCCCTTTGGGAGTCAATAACATTTGTATCAGTCAAGTAGTACTGCTTCTATAGCATGAAGAAAGGCACCCATTACATGTTGTAAAGTGATTGGCATTAGGAAGGGCATCCAACTGTAATAACCATCCCAAAGCAGACACTAGAAGACGATGCTGTCCTTTGACCCATTGAATCCTTTCAAGCTGTCTAACCCATGCTAGCATAGAACAGGGACATTAAATGATGATGGTGATGAACCTTATACACTTCCCTAGAATTTATGTCCCTATGCCATTGAACTTATGTAGTTGCAAAACATCCTCCCCACCTATCCCTCCTCCCCTTCATCATCATTGTTGTTTTAACATCCACTTTTCCATGCTTGTATGCATCAGCCAGAATTTGTCGAGGCAGATTTCTTTTTGTATGACCAGATACCCTTTATGACACTAACCTGAATTTATTTCCAAGCAAGGTAAACTTTCCCCATGACCAGACATGTTTTCATAGAAGACTGGAAAAAAAATCACTCACCAGTCTGACAATGGCACTCATCTGCAACTATCACACAATATCAATACTAGGAAACACACACACACACACACAAACGTGTGTGTGTGTGTATATATATACAATCATATTTAACATCTTCTTGAAAACTCAGAAATGGAAATATTTATTCTGAAGAAATTGTCTCAAAAGAAAAAATTCTCCTTATAGACAATAGGTGTTAAAAACACGACATTGGTCTATGAATAATATCATCAGATGAGAGAACACATGCATTTCTGCATTGTTATGTGTCATCAGCAATAGATACTGGGTCATTGTTCAATGCCACTAAAACCTTGATGTTCTAATATTACAACCATGAGTAGTGCATTTTCTGATGTGTGCAAGGCTTTGTCAAGCTGGAATTAACTAGAGGCACACTAGGTAGCATTGAAGGATATATAAGTGTGTACAGTCATGTTTAACATGTTTGTGTACACTCAAACATACAAAGACATATGCTGCATAAATTGTCTCAATAGAAGGAAATTTCTCCTTATAGACAATATATATGTGTGAGAAACACCATTAGGCTATGAATGACAACTTTAGACACCTGCATCCTATGATCCAGTGACATCATTCATAACCCAATGATGTGTTTTTCACACATGTTGTCTGTAAGGAGAATTTTTCCTCTGAGGACAATATCTACAAAATATGTCTTTCCATGTCCAGGTACACGTAGACATATGAACTTGTTAAATATCATTCAACACTGCCTAGTGTGCCTCAAATTATTATGTGTGTGTGTATATGTGTATATATATATATATATATATATATATATATATATATATATATATATATATATACACACACACACACACACACACATACACACACTCACTGATAGACAGATACAACATGCATCTGTCAGATTCCATCCACCAAATCCACACACTTATATTTCATTCAAAGCTATTTAGTGTCCCCCAAATTAATATGTGTGTGTGTGTATATATATGTGTATGTATGTATATATATTTCTGTATTTGAGAGATGAGGAATTATGTTAACACAACATTTTGGTTGATGTACTCTCTCGCCTTCATCAGGTGCCCTGGGTTCTCATTATTCAGGTCATTGCCTGGAATCGAAGTTGGAATCTTGGAGTTAGTAGCCCTCACTCTTAACCACTACACCATATGCCTGTGGGTAACTATGGAGTAAATTTTAGGGCTTATAAATCTAATATTTTCCTATCCTTCCTTAATACTGGTTCTCATATGCTACTCATATCTGCACTTGGTCTGTTTAGGAGGTTGTTGTGTCCTAGCATATGTGCTGCTGCTTTTAGTTTTCGTATTTTCCAGTGGTGTTCTCTGTCTATTATTTTAACTTTTCCTACAGGGGGAGGTGGTCTCCGTTTTTCCATACATGATCAATTATATCCGATTTATCAATATTTCCTCATGTCATAGCTTTGCGATGTTCCTCTACCCTTATTTTGAGGGGGCAGCTTGTTTCGCCTTTGTATAACCTACCACAGCTGCATGGGTTGGAGTACACGCAGTCTTTGGTCATACTCTCTTCTAATTGTGGTTTTACTCAAAGGAGATATTTGTGTAGTGTTGTATTACTCTTGAATACTATCCTGATGTCATATGGGTCGCATATGTTTTGAATCTTTTCGGAGAGGCCTTTCATATAGGGTAGACAGACTGTGGACAGTTTATTGGTTTCATCCTCTCTTTTCTTCATAATTGGAGTGGGCAGTATGTTTTTGAGGTAGTTGTTGCTTAATAGACTGTTATTTAGCTTGATCATTACTTCATGGTGTGTATTAGGATTGCTTCTTATATTCTTTGCTTGAAGTTTTAGGCACTGAGCAATCCCTCTCTTTACACTGTATGGATGGTGGGAATTGAAGTTGAGGTATCGTCCAGTGAAGGTTGATTTGTGGTATATATATGTCCTGGAACCATACTTTGTGCATGTTATTAATACATCCAGGAATGCTAGCTGATTGTCTTTTTCCTTTTCCTTTGTGAACTGTATGGATGGCTTTATTGAGTTCACATGATCTAACAGTACTTGGACATCTTCCTGGTGGGGCCAGAGTATAAATGTGTCATCAACATATCGCAGCCATAGGGCTGATTTTAGTGGTGTTGAACCTATGGCCAAATTTTCAGAGTATTCCATGTATATATTGGTTATTATCAGTGATAATGGCGAAAACATAGCTAAACTCTCTTCCTGTCAATATATATCAGTGTCAATTCCTACCATCCATACAGTGTAAAGAGAACAATTGCTCAGTGCCTAAAACATCGAGCAAAGAATATAAGTAGTTATCCTGATATACACCACAAAGAAACGATCAAGCTCAGTAACAATCTGTTAAGTAACAACTACCCCAAAAACATACTATCCACTCCAACTATGAATAGAAGAGAGGGTAAAACCCATAAATGCTTCTCCGAAAAGATACAAAAGATATGCGACCCATATGACATCAGGATAGTATTCAAGAGTAATACAACACTTCGCAAATATCTCCTTTGCGTAAAACCACCAATAGAAAAGAATATGACCAAAGACTACGTGTACTCCATCCTATGCAGCTGTGGTAGGGTATACATAGGTGAAACATGTTGCCCCCTCAAAATAACGGTAGAAGAACGTCATTAAGCTATGACGTGAGGAGATATTGATAAACTGGGTATAGCTGATCGTGTATGGAAAAACGGAGACCACCTCCCCCTGTGAGATGAAGCTAAAATAATAGACAGGGAATACCACTGGAAAATATGAAAACTAAAAGAGGCAGCACATTTGCTAGGACATATTAACCTCCTAAGCAGACCTAGTGCAGATATGAGTAGCATACGGCCTCAGACTACATCAGTTGCCTGGAGGAGTAGTGCTGCCCTGGATCAAGAGAGTGGCTTCTGGAAGACCTTATGTCTGGTCACAGGACTCTGCACCATGCCACACAAGCAGGAGAACCCAGTCATGGCTGTCAGACAATATCTGTGACCACATCACCCCTAACCTCTGGTCACCTAATTCCCCAGACTGCAACCCCCTTGATTATTGTGTGGGGTGCAGTTGAGAAAGAGATCAACAAAACTCTTTCTAACACCAAAAATGAACTGAAGGCAAGGATTATGGCAGCATTCACTAACTTACACAAGGAAACTGTCCAGAAGAGTTGCAAGAAATTCCAAAGTCGTCTGGAGACTGTGGTTGAAGCCAATGGCGATCATATTAAATAAATTTACTCTTTAGTATTTCAAGATATTTTAATGTAATTTTGGTAAATATATTTGTTATAATGAGATGTCAGTATTATTTTCATTTTTGTGTAATATAGATGACAATTTATTCACCACAGCCTGTATATATGTATAGATATGTATGTGAATGTAGATAGATAGATAGGTAGGTGGGTAGGTAGGCAGGCAGGCAGGCAGGCAGGCAGGCAGGCAGGCAGGCAGGCAGGCAGGCAAGGCTTCTTTCAGTTTCCCTCCACTAAATTTATTCACAAGGCTTTGGTCAACTATAGCAGACACTTGCTCAAAGTGTCACACAGTGGAATTGAACCCAAAGCCACTTGGTTGGGAAGTAAATTTCTTAATTGCACAGGCATATCTGGGCCACTACTTGAGTTTGAAATTCGCTATGTTTAACTATTACTTTCCTTCTTTCTGAATCACTAAAATAAACACCAGTCAAATACCAGAGTTGAGGAGAGGGGTACTTTAATCACTTTGTCCTTTCCTCACAGAATTTGTCAACTTCTGTTTGGGCTAGAAATATTGTTTCAATTGCTGAAATAGGAGTGATTGTCAAAATGCTTTACTGTGTCTGGTGACACTTCCATGTCATGTGTTTGAGACCAACTGAGGTTAATTTCTGGTTATTTCAGTGCTTAAGACAATAAAGCAGTAGTCCTCAACCATTTTTTGCTTATGGACCCCTTTATATACTATTTTATTCTGGTGGACTCCCATAGCTATTCGATGTTTAAAAACTAATTTTATAGATGCTACTTTCAAAATTCCTCTTTCACTTGTATAGGTTGAACTGATGTAAAATGTTATAGAAAGAAACCTAGCTGTTTCTTACAATACATACATTTAAAACAAACCTTTCCATGGATCCTTAAAATACGACTATGGATCCTCAATTTACTATTTTGTTTGCATGGACCCCCATAAATCTTATATGGATCCCCAGGAATCATGTAGAGCCCAGTTGAGAACCACTGCAATAAAAGTATCTGTCAAGTACATGGCTTTAGATTCCGATATCTGATTCATGTATAATTTAGATTCCTATATGTGATTCCTAGATTCTTGTACCCTAGATGTGACTGGAATTATAACAGAGCTCCCTCCCTATGTGTGACCTTATTGCCAGTGTGAAAACAGAAATTATACTGACCAACAAGTATTTATAATTTTTCTTTTCAATATGTAAGCCTTTCTCAACTGATCAAGTAGGGTTATGTAGACTATACTATGCTAGTGATGAAGACATATCCATAGTTTTCTTTAACTGTAAACAATGATCAGACTTTTCTTCCTGTAAACATGTAAATTAACTCTGAGAGATTAACACTTAATTTCTAGAAATTATATCCCTTTTCCTTTGGATGTCACAATTACCTCCAGGTTTTTTATTTGTCTTTCTCAAATGAAGAATCAAATTTCAATTAAGAATTTTTTGCATACAGTATTGAATACAAACCCTTTAATTTATTTATTAAGAATAATTTTATCAATCCATTTGAGTTCTTTCCATGTAAAAGTACCCATGCAATGCCACATAAAAGCACCCAGCACACTCTGTAAAGTGGTTGGCATCAGGATGGGTATCCAGCCATAGAAACCATGTCAAATCATACTGGAGTCTGGTGCAACTCCCCAGCTTGCCAGCTCTGGTCAAACTGTTCAACCCATGCCAGCTTGGACAACGGACATTAAATGATGATGGATGATGACATGAAAAAATCGTTAGGTGCAGTCATAGCTGTGTGGTAAGAAATTTGCTTCCTAACCACATGGTTCTGGGCTCAGATCTACTGTGTGGAACCTTCAGCAAGTGTCTTCTACTATAGCCCCAGGCTGACCAAAGCCTTGTTAGTGGAGTTGGTACAAGGAAACTGGAAGAAACCTGCCTTATACATATATATGATGGATCTCCCATTGAAGGCAATGTATGAGTATTCAGTTTATGCTGAACAACCTGTAGAAATGATTCATTTATGGTGATCAAATGTATGTGCTGTACGTTAGCTCACTCACTCCATCAAATCGACATTGCCTGCATAGGCATACAAGTGTGCCACACATTAGACAACAAAATGATTGCAGAGAAACATGAAATGAAGTGTTTTGCTCAAGAACACAACTAAGTGTGTGTGTCAATGTGTTTTTGTTTGACAACTGGTGTTGGTTTGTTTACGTCCCTGTTACCTAGCAGTTTGGCAGAAGAGACTGACAGAATAAGTGCCAGACTTTAACAAAAATAAAGTAGTAAGGGCAAATTATTTACCAAAATCCTTCAAGGTAGTGCCCTAACATGGCTGCCGTCCAATGACTGAAACAAGTAAAAGTTAAAAGATAAAAGACTACCTTTTGTTCTTTTCCCACCTACATCTTTTCCTCATTCCTGTTTTTGTTTATTTTTACATTGTAATTCTCTTCATCTTTTCATATTTTATATCTTCTATGTCTTTTTTGTTCTCTTCTTATTCTTTCTGTTCCTTTCCATTTTTTTTACTTCCTCCTCCTGAAAAGTTTTAGTTGGTTTTATACAGTACTTTATTGTGATTAGTGTTGTAGCTATTTGTCTTTTTTATTTCCATTTTCCCTTTCCTTTCTTTTGGTCGACTGCCCATCCTTCCTTCTTTCCTTCATTCTGCTACTTCTTTCCTTTTTTACTTCCTGCTAATCATAACTTTATTTCATGTCACTTAAAATATGATTCTTATTCATTTGGGACTGCTAACACCTCAAACATTTCATGTCTTCTTAACTATTCTTGGCTTAGAAAACAACAAAATGAAAAAAAAGAAAAGGAAAAAAAGAGAAATTTCTGTATTTTGTATGTTGGCTTCTTGTTTCTTTTCTTTATTTTTTCTGTATTTGTTTGCTTGTTTATCTAACTCTGCAATTAAATGAAGGCGTGGTGGGGAGGAATTACCAGATGCTATTAAGTAGGAATTTGGCAATGATAGATGTATTCATTTTTATATCATATTTTGTGAAGAATAGCATTACTGGTTACAGGTTTCCAATGGGCCATTCATTAATTTGCTGCATTTGATGATGGTTATAATGACAATGAAGTGTAGGAGAAACTTGGGCAGGACAAACATCACAAAATATTTTGTTCAAAATATTATATATTTAAGTTAAAATTAAAGTTTAGATTTAAATTTAAAATTTAAACTGCGTTTTGGGTATGTCCCTAGTAGTATGTCGGCAAAGCACATTCACTGCATATGACAACCTGGCATCATCCACAGAAATTGTGGAATTGTTGCTTGATCAGTGCATGATGAGTATAGTGCAAGTTGAATATAGTAGAAACAATGGATATGGAATGTATTTTAGATACAACAACTATCAACATGCTCTAGTTAAGTTTAAGAGTGAAACATTACTTATGTAATGAGAAACTGGGTTACATCACCTAAAAACCTGCTTCTGCCCCATGGGGTGCACTGTAATTCATTGTATAGTTTTCCCACCTGCAAAATCCTCACCTCATCAAAACGAACACTCTACGTATCCGACAAAGCAAAGGGAATGAAGTTTATCTGTATATATCTTCATTAAAGAAGCGGGGATCCTTCTGGGTTGTTCTAGGTACATGTGTGCAAATCGGAATAAAAATTCAGCATTGAATATATTCCGTGTATATATTTGATTAATAAATTCAAAAAAGGATAAAAATCATTTACAAGAATTTTATCAGGAAGCCAGTGTGTAAAAAAATTCATAAGGGAAATTTCTATTCCCAAGAATGTAATTATTCGTTTATATATATATAAGGGCATTACTACAGAATAATGCCACACATCACATATATATATATATATATGTATATATAAAAATTTTTGTCATCATTATTTTTGTTTAATGAGCTCTTGTTGAGACAGATTTGCTACTGTTGGTTGCTTTTCTTTTCGCCAGTCTTCACTTGTTTCCAAGCAAGATAATATTCCCCCCAAGGCCCAGACATGTTTTTCACGGAAGACTGGAAACAAACATCACCTGTATGGTGGTGATGCTCCTTTACAACATTCATGTGATGTCAAGACAAGAGTACACACACACACGTGCACAGATACAAACACATATATATATATACACAACAGACTTCTTCCCAGTCATATGGTTTTGGGTTCAGCCCCACTGTGTGACACTTTGGGCAAGTGTCTTCCACTATAGCTCTGCGCTGACCAAAGCTTTGTGAGGTTTGGCAACAAGGACATTCAGCTGTAGAAAATCTACCTCAACAAATTCCATCTGACTCATGGGAAAGTGAACCTTAAAATAATGATGATGTTGATGATGATGGTTGCAAAGGTGGTGGTAGAAGGAGCAGCGATAATGATGATGACAAATGAAAACCTTATGAAATCTTCTGAACAAGCAGTTTGATATCTCTTTACTCTTTTACTTGTTTCAGTCATTTGACTGTGGCCATGCTGGAGCCTTTAGTCGAAGAAATCGACCCCAGGACTATTTCTTTGTAAGCCTAGTACTTATTCTATCGGTCTCTTTTGCTGAACCGCTAAGTTACGGGGACGTAAACACACCAGCATCGGTTGTCAAGCGATATTGGAGGACAAACACAGACACACAAACATATACACACACAAACATATACACACACATACATATATGTATATACATATATACGATGGGTTTCTTTCAGTTTCCATCTACCAAATCCACTCACAAGGCTTTGGTCGACCCGAGGCTATAGTAGAAGACACTTGCCCAAGATGCCAGGCAGTGGGACTGAACCCAGAACCATGTGGTTGGTAAGCAAGCTACTTACCACACAGCCACTCCTGCACCCTGTCTGTTAATTTTTTTTTTTTTTTTTTTGCATTGGCTTATTTTTTATCTTGTTTCCTATTGACTTCTGTTTGTAATTCTCATACGTTGGATATGATTCAACATGTTTTAGCAGGCTCCTTGCATTAAATATGCCAACACCAACTTATATTTAATTTTGGAAGTTATTCGATTATAGAATGAAATTTATCATCTTTGTTTAATTTGCAATTTTTTTTTTAATACATAAGACTCTGTGTAGGTGTGTGTGTGAATGAGAGGTGGGATGGTTCAACTAATGAATACATTTTTATAAACTCACATATGTCTTTGTATTGCCATAGAGCTGGAAGTCATTATAGCAGGTGTTCATGCAGGGTATAAACCACCCAAAGTTTATACAGTTCTGTATTTAAAGAGATGACGAATCATGTACATTATTTACATTATTTACATTTGACGGATATTTGTCCTCATCTTGTTTGTTGTTAACACAACATTTCGGCTGATATACCCTCCAGCCTTCATCAGGTATCTTGGAGAAATTTCGAACCTGGGTTCTCATTCCAGGAATGCTATGTATTAATGCTGGACGTATTAATAAGACGCACCAAGTATGGATTCAGGACCTTCACTGAACAATACCTGAACTTCAATTCCCACCATCCATACAGTGTAAAGAGAGGAATTGCTCAGTGCTTAAAGCATTGAGCAAAGAATATAAGTAGCGATCCTGATACACACCATGAAGAAATGATCAAGCTCAGTAACAATCTATTAAGCAACAACTACCCCAAAAACATACTATCTACTCCAATTATGAAGAAAAGAGAGGATGAAACCAATAAACTGTCTACCCTATGTGAAAGGCCTCTCCAAAAAGATACAAAAGATATGCGGCCCATATGACATCAGGACAGTATTCAAGATTAATACAACACTTTACAAATATCTCCTTTGGGTAAAATCACCAATAGAAGAGAATATGACCAAAGACTGCATGTACTCCATCCCATGCAGCTATGGTAGGTTATACAAAGGCGAAACATACCACCCCCTCAAAATAAGAATAGAGGAACGTCGCAAAGCTGTGACATGAGGAGATACTGATAAATCGAGTATAGCTGATCATGTATGGAAAAATGGAAACCACCTCCCCCTGTGGGATGAAGTTAAAATAATAGACAGAGAACACCATTGGGAAATATGAAAACTAAAAGAAGCAGCACATATACTAGGACACAACAACCTCCTAAGCAGACTGAGTGCAGATATGAATAGCATATGAGAACTAGTATTAAGGAAGGATAGGAAAATATTAGATTTATAAGCCCTAAAATTCACTCCATAATTGCCCACGAGCATATGGCATAGTGGTTAAGAGCATGGGCTACTAACCCCAAGATTCTGAGTTTGATTCCAGGCAGTGACCTGAATAATAATAATAACGTTGAAAAATACCTTAAGAATGAGAACCCAGGTTTGAAATTTCTTCAAGACACCTGATGAAGGCTGGAGGGTGTATCAGCTGAAACATTGTGTTAACAACAAACAAGATGAGGACAAATATCCATCAAATGTAAATAATGTCCACCCAAGGTTTGCTTGTTTGTTTGAACATCTCTCTTTCTTTCTCTCTCTCTCCCTCTCCTCATTTTGCTATTTTATGAAAGGGATAGAGACATACTGATAATGGAAGCTGTGACTTTATACCTTTCCAGTGAATTAGCAGTGTAAGTGGGATGTGTCTTCTGTTATAATTCCATTCTTACCTAGGATACTTTATAAGGGATATATTATAATATTGCAGGTTGTTGTGTACACCATCAGTTCACTACTCACCTGTCAGTGAATAAATTACATTATAGGTTACTGCAGAAGAATCGTTAATTTTCACTATATCTTTATAAGAAGATTGAAAATGCTTACAAGTACTCAGGCTTTTTGTGTATCTAAGACTACATTATCCAATGTCTTTCCTTGTTTTCAGACAGTAGGTTCTAATTTGAGAGATTTTAACTGTTATTTCTAATAGATGAAGCGATTGCATTGACTAAAAGTTCCCAACACAGAGTCTTTTTACAATTTGAACTGTGTTCAAATTGTAAAAAGCAGCAGTGGAAAATGTACAATTATTTTGTTACAGATAATTATATATACATATATTTGCATTATCTGTTTCAGTTCTTAGACTGCAACCATGCTAGGGCACTGCCTTGAAGAACTTTTAGTCAAATGAATTGACCCCAATACTTGTTTTTTCCTTTTAAAGCCTAGTACTTATTCTGTCAGTCTCTTATTGCAAAACCGCTAAGTTACAAGGAATGTAAACAAATCAACACCAGTTGTTAAGTGGTGGTGGGGGACAGACACAAGCACACGGACATGTATACAACAGGCTTCTTTCAATTTCCATCTACCAAATCCACTCACAAGGCTTTGAACGGCCTGAGGCTATAGTAGAAGACATTTACCCAAGGTGCCACACAGTGGGACTGAACCCAATCTGGAATCATGTGGATAGTAAGGAAGCTTCTTACCACACAACCATGCCTGAAAAATAAAACTAGGAAAATGAATTATGTTCTTAATAAAATTGGCTTATTCAGTAGACAGGCTTTTCAAAAACCCTTGCGTCTGTGTGAAAATTAATTTAGATAAAATGAGCCTTGGATCTTGTTAAATTTCCAACCATCTGAAGTTTTTCCAATTTTCACCAGATTGTTATTTTTTTTAAGTGCAGTTCTAATGTTGTCTTACATGCTGATGAAGAAAATAGCATTCATTTTCTCTAGAAATTAGTTTTAAACACATCATGTGTATTAATAGCAAACACATACTCAGCATTGCTTATGATTACATATAATAAATATATTTAGTGCTACTATAAATTTAAGACCATATTACGATATCTTGGTGTTCTAATTACAAACGAAAAGACCAATACCTCCCTACTACTTTATATGATACGTCGCCCTTTTGGTTTCTAGATGTTATGGTGTAGTTTAACAAAAATTTGGGTGCTATTTCTAGTAGGTTGAGAGACCGTGTAAAGGTTTCATTTTCATTGTCGTCTTTGCTTTCTGTGACAATAGACAGTTATGACTTTCAATATGTTGGCAATGGATGTTTTCGATTTGCTAAAATTAACTTTAAATGCTTGTAGCTTCTTTATGATTAATTTCTGGTAAAAATGACTGCAATGTTTATCATCAGCATGCAAAACTACATCAGAACTACATTACAGAAAATTTCTGGTGAAAATTTAAAAAACTTTAAGCGGTTGGAAGAAATTTAACAAGATGCGGAGATTTTGATAATGAAGAGGTTGCGAACCTCTTTGTAGACTATCTTTCGTTATCTCACCAACTGGTTCTTGGACTGTAATGTGGAAGTAACGAAAATGTAAATTATACATTGGAGAGGTTAATCTATTCGAAAATAACCTGACAAGAAATAGTTTCATTAAAACTTTATTTGCCTGAAAAACTGAAAATTTTTGTTCCCACCACTAATTTATATAGTTTTGCTTTTCTTATTAAAAGCATACTCCTTAACCTTTTGTACAACACGTGAATTTGTCTGCTTCTTCAGCAGAAATAACTGGACTTTTTTTAACATTAAATCTACTCGAAAGGAAAAGCAAAAGTAAAATGCAAGCATGCAAAGAAAGTAAAATAAAATGTACTTTTTTTTTTTTTTTTTTGTAATTAATTAAACTGATTCTCGATAGTTTTAAGTGGATTAAGTCAGCTATTCGAGAGCTATTTATAACATTCATGCTGAAAAACATGCGGAAATCCACATTTAAAATTGATTATTACTCACCAGCACAATCCAAACCACTGGCCCTCATTCAACCTCTTCTAATGATACTTCAATGGGCAGTATTTCATCAAAACCAACCCACGTCACACTCACACACTAATTGAGGAAAGAGAAATATTCAAAG
>NC_068981.1:127271878-127278534 GCF_001194135.2 Octopus bimaculoides
GGGGTTAAATTTTTTTTTTTTTTGTGCCTCAAAATATTTCTAAAGTTAGAAAATCTGAACAGTAGACAGAATTCTGGACGTCTGACAAAAATACACAGTATTTATCATCTGGTAATATAGTTTTGACAAGCATGTGACAAAATTTACTTTGTGCATCATGAGATTAAAGAATAAAATTCAGTATATATGGACACCCTGTAATACATTATCAGTATCCAGGTTGTAAAGGAGGTGCGAAAAGTTTTGATAGTTTATCACATATCTTATTACAGTTTATTACAAATTAATAAAAAGTAAAAGAATATGTAAGTTGGTTGTTTTAATAACTTTATAACGCAAGCCCCATATCAAATCATTTGCAAAACAAGTGCAACTGGGGAATTGTTCCAAAATAACTTTGGGGAGTTAACGCCCTTATCGAGTCTTACCTAAGATAAATAGTTATGATACTGTATTTAAATGTATATCCTTAGAGAGAATTAATGTATTTACCTATGGGTTTCAAGCACTAAAACAGAGTTAGGTATATGTTGCTATGCAAAATCAATTAATTTACTGTAAAATGTTATAAACGTTATAAGAATTTATAAACTTTGGAGAGAACATGAAATCAAATACTAGCATGTAAATATTGGATTGAAAAACTCTTTTGGATTAAAAAGAAATTGAAGGGTGCCTCTGGGTAGAAGGCTTGTCATGTCTACAAGAGATGTAGGTTCGTGTCCCACAGGCAGCATTCAACTTTTCTATCCAAACAGGTTTTTAAACCAAATATTTACATCCTATCTTTAAGAGCTAGAATTTATAAGCCCAGACGTGGCTGTGTGGCAAGAAGCTTGCTTCCCAACCACATAGTTCTTGGTTCAGTCCACTGTGTGACACCTTAGCAAGTCTCTTCTACTATAACCTCGGCTGACCAAAACTTTGTGAGTAGATTTGGTAAACAACAACTGAAAGAAAACCGTCGTATATAAGTAATGGTGCAAAGCAGTGTTTACGTATAATCACAATTTAAGTTAGTTGAAATATGTTTGTCACATATTTCAACTGCTAAAGGCAAATACACTGCAGTTACCGTGGAGAAAAAACCTCTCGTGGTAAACATCGATGTGATATATGTGTGTGTGTGTGTTTTTCCCTACCACCATCACTTGACAACCAATGTTGGTGTGTTTACATCCCCGTAACTTAATGGTTCAGCAAAACAGAATGATAGAATAAGCACTAGGCTTACTAAAAATAAGTCCTGGAGTCAATTACTTCAACTAAAACAACTTTTTAAGGTGGTACTCCAACACAGCCGCAATCAAAAATAACTGAAACAAGTAAAAGAATAAAAGAATTACTTTTAATATATATTTAGTTGCTGTCACCTATTTTATATGAATTGATGATTACCTTTTAGAAGCAGAATTACTAAAATGGACAATTCGAGTTTACCATTTCAACTTTCACATTTGTCAGTCAGTGTGACAAAACTGAAAGTGAAGATTTAAACTCAAAGATTACCTTAAATCAGGGATGGGCAACATTTTGTCAACTAGGGGTCACATCGTGCCATTTCCAAGTGGGAGAGGGCTGCATGATAAAACACACATGCATGAAATTTTACTTGCCCACTTTACACTAAATTTTTTGCAGTTCTTAATTTTAATTTGTCTTAGTATGAAAGTTTACATTAAGCTGGCATCTTTTTCATTATTTCCTAATGATAATAATGATGAATACTAGTGTAAATAAATTATAGTTTAAAATATTGAAGTAAAAAAAAAAAGTTCATTGATAATTTATTAAAGAACAAATTTCATTATCTGTATCAATGAGATTTTTGCACATTCATATTCCTCACCATATTTTCAATATTAGGTAGAATTTGAGATGTCGCTACTCTTAGGTTATGCTGAAAATGCTCATTAGTGAGTCTTGACTTAGTTTTAGATTTAACATGTTTCATTCTTGAAAATAGTTGCTCACATAGATAAGTACTACCTATTTCGTCTGTCTTCATGTTCAGAGATTAGATGCCACCGAGACCAATAAGGTTAATAATTGGAAAAGGATACATTATATAATGTAGTCCTACATATCGGTCAACCAGGTCTCATTGGCTTAACAACAATGTGAGCAGGGATGTATTCTTAGATGGTTGTAATTCTGGAGAAATAAGGCTCGGAAAAGTTGTTTAGTGCATATCTAGTGCATGGAGGGACAGGTAAGATACTAAAAACTGAATGATCTCTTTTTTAATGTAATATGTTTCTTAAGCTTTCTTTGTGGCATCTGATGGATTTAACATTGCTAAACTTTTCAAAGATAGTTTTCCATCCATCCATCATTTTGAATCTGGGTTTTGTCCCCGTTAACAGGGGTGGCGAGATCTACCTCAATGCCATAGCAACCGCCCTCACACCTGTCTCAAGAGTTCTGAAAAGAATTATAGGTACTGCTTTTCCTCTTGACTAAAATATCAAAAAAGAAAAAAAAAACAAATGAACGTCCGACTTGTTAAATTAATGTTCAAGTGGCTGAGTATAAAACAAACACATTAACCCTTATAAACCCCTAAGGTGTAATTCATGGATGTGGCTGTGTTAAGAAGTTTGTTTCCCAATCACATCCTTCCAGATTGAGTCCCACTGCGTGGCACCTTGGGCGTGTTTTCTACTACAGCCCAGGCTGACCAAAACTCTGTGAATGGATTTGATAGCTATCAACTGAAATGAAACCCGGTTTATATGTATGTATATACATACATGCATTTATGTATGTATGCATGCACGCACGTTTGTAGATATATATGTATTTGTGCATTTGTCTCCCATCATTGCTTGACAGCCGGTTTGGGGTTTTTTTACATCTTCGTAACTTAGCGGTTTGGCAAGAGACTGATAAAATAAATACTAGGCTTTAAAAAAAAAAGGAAGTAGTAGGATCGATTTGTTCGACTAAACCCTTCAAAGCAATGCTCCAGCATGGCTGCAGTCCAATGCCTAAAACAAAAGCTTAAAAGGATAAGTCAAAATCAAATTGACATATGTAACGATGCTAGTCTTTTAAATTACAAGATGGGCTTCTACACAATTTCCAGTTACTTATTCATTTTCATTCACACGGCTTGGTTTGACCCAAGGCTTCGGTAAAGACATTTGTCTAAGATGTCATACAGTGGCAACGAACCCAAGATCTCACAATTGCGAAATGAACTGCTTAATCACTGCATCACTAAAGCTCTCGAAAAAGTCATGAGGACCATAACTTCTATTTCCCGTACATCTGTATTCAAGTCAATAGGAATAATTGTCCAATGATGGAGAGCTCCGATTACGAAAATATATGTAAAAATATGAGATAAATATCTACAAGAGCCATTAAATTTCATAAAATTAGTGTGTCAAGTGCAGGAAAGAGATTTTATAAAATCGGTTTTATAATTGCTATTTTTTTCTTTTATTCCGCCTTTTATTTATTTTCAGTTTGTTTTTTTTATTTTTAGAATAGCGATGAGAATTGGTGAGCAAATAAATGCCATAGGTACGATAACTATGAATGGTAGAGGTAATGAATCAATGTAACTCTGATATCGAAAAGAAATTTGGAAACTAAGTCAGTCATAAAGAGTAAGGAGGAAGTGAGCTTGGGATATGGGTGACTGTTGTAGCATTTTAATCTATGGTAGCAATGGGACAGGAAAGGAAATAGGTGTATGGTGGCTAGGAGGTGGATTAATGATGTCAATACTGTTATTTGGCGTTAGTTGACTAACAGACACTGAGGTAGTAGTGTTGGAGGTCATTGGTAACTATGGAGGTAGTGGTGATGGTGGTGGTCAATAATAGACTTTGAATTGTTAGCTCATAGACACATATACACGTCACGCACACACACAGCATGCATATATTTGTGTGTGTATAATTACATGAATGTATATGTGAATGCATGTATGTATGTATATCTATGTACGTATATGTTTGTGCACGCGTACAAATGAATGTGTGTTTGTGTGTGTTAAAATAAATCAAAGAAGAAAACTATCCCATCACCTTCAGACAATACTTGGACAAATTTCTTCAAGAGATACCAGAAACATTCACAGCTAACAGGGTTTGGTTTAATAAACTCGAAAATCAACTCAGCCTCAACTGCATCCGTAGCTCTGATAAAATTGCAAGTGCAGGCAGCCAAAGAAATCGCCTTCCATTTTTAATAATATTATTGAGTATGGCAACTATCCTTCTCAAATCTATGTAGAAAAACAGATCTTTTCTTGAAAGGAGGACGCTTCTGGGTTCAAGGTCGAAAAAGATGGTTTAACATTACTACTCGCTGGTAATACTTTATGAGTTGAATCCAAATGCTTGAGTATCATTCAGAAACATCACAACCAAAAAATGGAATATCGAAAATACATCAGCCTGTGATTTGAAAAATTCAAACTAGAAGGCTTGGGTAATAACAGAAATTTTCACATAAGTAGTTTGTTCCATAATCTTACCCATCTGTGAAAAGATATGGAGTAGAACCTCAGGTATTGTTGATGTTTGATAATGTTCCAGGTCATAAGCAGAATTTTGACATTCTTCAAACTTATATTCTTGTCGAAGTAATATATAACCAAATTACCAATTACTTAAGCCAAAACTATGGATCAAAATGTAATTTTCATAACACTTTCAGACAACATATCAAAGAAATAGCTGAGATAAACAATCTACCAGGTGCTAGTTATCATGGAGGTCATAGATAAAGTAGCGTTGTGGTGGTGCTGGTGCTGGTGGCGGCGGTGGTGTTTGGGTGGTGGGAAAAGTAACTAACAACCGCATTAACAGAATTTGGAAGACGCTATAGCCAGAAGCATGCAATAATTTTCTAGAATTATACATAGAAATTGTACCAGCAGTCATCAGTGACATCGCTTTGTCTGTCTATGAAGGGAGAATATAAAATATCAACGCGAAAGATCTGCAAGAATTAACAGTTTCAATTTAAGAGTTAATCAACTGGAGAACAATATGAGTTAGTTCCGCAACGCTTTCAAAATTAATCTAAAGACCCTATCCGTACCAGTAATACCAGAAAGTATTCTTAGTACTGAATTCCTTAGAAACAATTAGCCAAAATTACAGAAATCATTTTCCATTTCACTTAGGATAGCCCTGACTAGAAGTATAGTTGCAAGATAGAGAACTTCTAGACATCCTGCTCTGTTAATTGCTTTGTAAGAGAAGACTCAAAAGAATGAAAATACAGTCAGTATAAGATGCATTCTTCGAAAAACATTGAATGTGCAAGAAAGAACCACAACCCGGGTATTTATCCCAGAATTAGCCTCTTCAGCTATTCGCTCATTGCTTTTAATGTGAATTAACAATAAATCTTCGTACATGTCATTGAAGTTGATGGATTTAACTGTTTAATCATTTTATAACATATCTTTATTAAACTCAGAAATAATACATTTCTAAATCTCTGAGAGAGACTTAAGCAGTAGTGATGCGATAAAGTAGTTGTATACTGCCAACTTAACGTGACAGTCCCAATAAGGGAATATACTACTGCTATTTAGCCCTAGGAAGCTGGACCGCTTCCTGTCGGCCTTGACACATTTCCTGTGTCCTTATGTTTGCGAGGGGGAGACAAACTCCTCCACCCAGCCTAGCCTGCATTCAGGGACATGTTTCTGAGTCTTTGCTCATCATCAGCCTGAAGTAGTATGACCAGCTGGTTGAAGAAGTCTGTCAAACTCTCGTAAACATATATTAGGCTAGGCTGGGTGGAGGAGTTTGTCTCCCCCTCGCAAACATAAGGACACAGGAAATGTGTCAAGGCCGACTGGAAGCGGTTCAGCTTCCTAGGGCTAAATAGCAGTAGTATATTCCCTTATTGGGACTGTCACGTTAAGTTGGCAGTATACAACTACTTTATTAGACTCGTTTTCTAATTTTATCTCTATGAAGTTATGTAAAGTTGTTAAATACTTGGAGAGTGCGACATTGAGTCTCTAAATCTGGCGATGTCTTCATATACATTTGTGTTTGTATCACTGTTAAAAATATCTTGTTTCTCTATTAATGCTATGTTATAATGCTCCGGTTTAGTGATGTTTTGTTTAGTGCTACATTTTTTAGTGGGTCTAAAGTGCTAACCAGGGTATTACTGCATGTGTATATTTACTGTATGCTGGTTACTCGCTTCTTCAGCCAGTGTTGAAAGAAACGGGATCTTTACCCTTTGAATGGCAGATCGAGGAATTAATTTTTTGTAACTAAACACTTTCAAACTTAGGACACTGATAGAATGTGTCATATAAAACATCTTTTACTCTTAGTGTTGTTGAGAAAAGTTTGTATTTTCAAAGTTATGCCGTGTTAAAGTTGTCGTATTTCAGTAATTTCAACCAATCAATGACGTGTATTCAGCTGAATAAAATTACTGGTGTTGTTTGTCAACAACAACTTCCGGCGGTGTATATTTCGTTTGTCACTGTTATTTATGACATATTTCATCTCAGTTACGTTTGTATGAATAAACGAGTGTATCTGAAGCATGTTTGCTTCATAGCACCACCACAATCGTTCGTGCATTTCTACTGCTTTTAGTTTTTTGGGTTTTTTTCCTGTTTTTCAGCTACTATTTTCGGAAAAACTCTCCCCCCCCCC
>NC_068981.1:127278620-127281759 GCF_001194135.2 Octopus bimaculoides
TCATTTTTCACTTTTTTCCGTAACTCTAACCCTAAAAATTTAACCCTAACCCTAACTCTAAAACCCTAACCGTAACCCCCTAACCCTAGCTCCAAAACCTTAAAGCTAAAACCAGTACAAACGCACAAACGATGTCATAAATAACAGTGACAAACGAACTATACACCGTTGATAGTTGTTGTTGACAAACAGCGGCAGTAATTTTATTCAACTGAATACACGTTATTGATTGGTTGAAATTACCGAAATACGACTATTTTAACACGAAATAACTTTGTAAATATAAACTTTTCTCAACAACACTAAGAGTAAAAGATGTTTTATATGACACATTCTACCAGTGTCCGAAGTTTGAAAGTGTTTAGTTACAAAAAATTAATTTCTCGATCTGCCATTCAAAGGGAAAATATTCGAAACAGGTTCCTGTGAATCCTTATGAGTAATCAGCTACGTGCGGCTGAATATAAAGCAACCGTAACGTGATTGTGTGTGTGTGTGCGTGTGTACATATATTTATAGGTAAAGTATACATATTTATCATAAAAAACATCCATTAAGTAATCTGCACCTAATGTTTCTTCCACTCGTCATCCTTCAAACTCATAGTGAAATTCCGAGTATTTACTTGCCTGGATCTTCCAATACCCACCTATTCTGATATGAAGTCCATTTCTACTTGGAGAATAGTTGGTACTTCGCTAAATCCTCAGGGTATAGCCATAAACTCAAATACAGTCATGGGCAAACTTCAGCCGGCGGGACTTTCTGAATGGCACACCTAACAAAAATTTACCTTGAGTTTTGGGGGGGTTTTTTGTTTTGTTTTTTTTTTGTTAGTGGTGTGGTTTAGCTGATAATGATCCATGTCTCATGCGGCTCGTTTCTCGAAAAAGTTTATTCATGCCTGCTCTAAAGCATATCTGGACATTCTGAAGAAGTTACCTATTCCTATAATAATCTATAATTATTCGATACTGCGACAGGATGGTGCACCTTGCCATTCTGCAAAATGCACGAAAGACTAGCTTTGGAGTAAATGATATTACTGTATTACGCAAATGGCCTGGATCATCTCTTGAACTCTACAAAAATGCTAGGAATCATAAGTGTGTGTGTGCGTGTATGCATATATGGGTGTATAAATGTGTGTATGCATTCGTGTATGTATGTAGGTATGTAATAATTTTATATTCAGTTACACACCTTATAGTATGCTATTTAAAACCATTTCACAGTATTCAGTTACCTGAAGTCATCAACAGTATGGAGATATATGCCGCTGGATTTACTTCAGGAATTCCTTTGTGTCCGTAGAGTTTATAAAGACATGAGAGAAAGAAAATGTATTGTAATGCAAGTAAATGAAACGGAGATTTTAAAAAATCGAGGTACCTTTTGACAAATCATCTGACGAGACCCATCTGCACCTACAATACACCACAATTGTTTGCACAGCATCTCACCCTCGCGACACCTGTGCAGGATGGGCCGAAACAATCGTAGTGAATAATAAAGAGTCTCGCAGATTGCTTTCTTTCTTTAATATATGTATGTATATCCTGACTTGAAACTGCATCCAGTAGTGGGGGTCTTGGTTCAGGAGTTTCAGAGTTTTGGGGATTGTGGAACCATCTCTTAGCCACTATTGTTTCCAGGTCTCCTCTGACCCAGAGTAGTGGCGCCTGTCAGACTCCCAGCTGTGGGTTAACTAGTATGTGAACCACTGGGCGTGAAGGGCCCCTAATTCTCGTTAGAACTTTCTTCTATGAGAAGTTAAATTCATATAAAAAGAACCTGAAGTGCAGTTGGTGTTTAGTCGTCTTAACCTCTGCTGTGCCACTGGTGTTATAGCTGATTGCTCTGAAAAGTAAGTTCAGTGCTGTGCAACATTTCACCCACTCAAAACAATTTCACGCACAGGGACTTCTCGGACTCTCAGAACATTTACAGACTTTAGGAAATGATCTCGCTTAGTCACGCGCTGACTTCCACCATGTATGTATGTATGTATATAAAGAAAATTGCTGTTTATGATGCTTCATCAGTTTCGGATTTAAAAGGGAAGCTGCAGCAGGAGATACGACCAGGTTACTGTAAAAAAATTACTCTGAGCATCCTGACTTGTTGCTGCGTAAGAAGTAAAAGTATCCATCAGTGTCACGTTGATATTTGTACTTTTGTTGATTTCTACCAGGTCACCTACTTGTTTTATGAAATCAATTCCTTGTTTTTCATCTATATTATCGAATATAGTCAATTTATGTCCTGGATATGACTTTAAACCAGGGGTTCTCAGCCCTTTGATTATTATTTTACTTTAGTGGACCCCCATAGCCATTCGAGATTTTTTTTCATACATT
The DNA here is from genome assembly GCF_001194135.2 of Octopus bimaculoides. Classification (NCBI taxonomy): domain Eukaryota; kingdom Metazoa; phylum Mollusca; class Cephalopoda; order Octopoda; family Octopodidae; genus Octopus; species Octopus bimaculoides. The sequence goes on from NC_068981.1 coordinate 127,280,981, forward strand.
AACTTGTGTAGGTTGAACTATGTTAGAGAAAGAAACCTGGCTGTTTTTTGCAATACATACCTCTGAAGCAAAATCTTTTCAGGGGCTCTTAAAATACTATTGTAGATCCCTACAGACCCTCAGGGGCAATATGGACGCCGACTGAGAACTACTGCTTTAAACTGTATTCAGCGGCGAGACCCTGGTCTGGGAGTTCCAAGCTTTTGAGGGATGCGGACTCACCTTTTAGCCACTATTGTTCTGAGGTCGAGTCTGACCCTGAGTAGTACCGCCTGTCAGGGTATGTTGAAACCATGAGATGCAGCATGGTGAATGCGAAATATTTCGGCAAATGAACTTAATGAATCAATGGCGAATATCACAAGATGCAGAACGAATGAATTGACAACAAACTGTCAACGGCCAGGGTCAACTAGTTCAGTCTGCAAACTACAGTTACCATCTGTAGTCGTGCGAAGATGGCTAGCAAAAGAGCAATTTGGTACTAAAATCAAAGCCAGACGTTCATGCTGCATCGCCCGATTGGGACGTCTAGCGTAGAAGAGTTGCATTGGTCCAGAAAAGTCGCCAACCTCCTCCTCCTTCTCCTTCTTGGTGATGATGATTTATTGAATAAAACGTTATTTTTATCAGTGTAGTTAGAATAAAAAGTTTAGGAAGGTATAACAATGCACTATAGAACAAAAAATGGACTGTATACCTGTTGTAACTTGGTAAACTATAGTCCGATGATATTTCGGAATTAGAATTCATTCTTCAGATCTTATTTGCTGAAGTCT
>NC_068981.1:127282886-127285361 GCF_001194135.2 Octopus bimaculoides
ATATATATATATATATAAGAAGGTAAGTAAACAAGAAGAAACGAAATAGGAACAAAAACAGAAAACCAGGTGCCTTTCACTGTTTTTGCTTCTATTTCTGTTTGTTTACCTACCTTCTCTCTTTCACACGTACATACAAATATGCACACACACGCATACACACTCTGTTCTATTCCCACACACCTTTCATGAATAATTTTCTTTTCTTTCTTTGGTGTATATGTTTACTTACTTGTTTTCAAATGTATGCGCGCCTGCACACATACAATGCACACACGTATTCACATCAATTTTCTGTCAGAAATGCAATACGCCTTCGTCTGGATAAGAAACAGATCGTTATATTATGCGTATCATAAGCTATGACAGGCACCGTACCTGGTTTACAATTGGGTTGATTGATTTATCCCTTAACTTTAACCTAACCAAACCTAACCTCTGAAGGTTGTTGCTTATACAACAGCCCTTAGTTTATTGTTGTTAGTTTCCTTTCTTTCTTTCTTTCTGTCTTTTTTCTTAGCCTAAAGTCTGTTCTGATTCACCAAGCCGATGATTGAAAGTGTTCAAGCTATGATCCGCCACATTTTTAAGACATGGTTTCTCAACCTTTTTGCCCCACATCCCGATTTGATTTCCCTCACCCGACACACACACAAATAAACACATAAATGCATAACAAGGTGGAAAAAATATTACTCGAATACCAAAGGTAGAGTAATATGCTTTTATTAAAGCTGTAAAATTATCACAAAACTGTTACTCAGAGTTTTACGTTCCCTTTCGTCGGACACTTGTGGTGAATACAACTGTCCGACGAACGGGAATGTGAAACTCTGAGTAACAGTTTTGTGATAATTTTGCAGCTTTAATAAAGTGTGTGTGTGTGTGTATTATACTAGCAGAGATACCCGGCTTTGCTCGTGTCACATGGAATTGAAGAATTAGACTGTTCTTTTATATTTTCTCTAATGAACTGGGATACCTATGATTGGAATTTCATCAAAATTGCAGATTAAGAGTTTTAATGAGGGTTCTTTCCATCTTTACTCACCCTAACAAAAATTCAAATCATGACATATTTATTCCATACTACTGACCTTTATGCCCAGATTCCAAAATCGAAATCTTATGAAACCTATTCAAAGGTTTTTGCTCCTGCAAAATAGAGTACATGGAGCTCTAAAATGTGGGAGATAAGGCCCCTATTGGTGGGGGGTCTTAAAATCAACCAGAGAAGTTGAATTGTTGGGAATCTTTTTTAACATGGGCCTTATATCTAGCAACTGGAAGGGCGTGACCCAACTCAAATAAACATTAACAACTGTGTGACATGAGGGCTAAGGGAAATGAAAGTGTCACCCCTGGAGTTTACCAATGATCACTATGCCGATAGGTAACCTTACAGAATAAATTTGCAATCTATAAATCTCTTTGAATGACCAATCACTTATCTGGGAAAGCCTTGAAATCAATGTTACCATCTGGGGACTATCTCTGACCCAGTGATAATAAAAAGACTCAAGGGAGGTCTGCAACCATATAACTTTTACTCAAAATAACACCTTGCATCTGAATCAGTAGAGGCAAAGATGCCACCTGTACTTGACAATTTATGCGCTGCATTGCCCAAATCACAATCTAAGTATATCTCAAAGCAAACTCTTACACTGTTGTACCATTGAATTACAAATAACGCTCATTTTGTATGCTCGGGTGTCTCTACAGCTTCCAAGACTACGATTGTGTTCATCTTGATTTAGGAAAAATGACTAAATTGTGTGGGTTAAGACTTGAATTTTTGTCGATTGAATCGATCCCAGTGCTTTGTTTTTTTTATTTTGATAAACCTGGTACTTATTCTATCGGTCTCTTTTTGTCAAACCAGTAAATAAACCAACGGCAGTTGTCAAGCAGTGATGAGGGAGAAACAAAGACACACACATACACTTACATATATACATATATATATATACTATTTATTTATTTCAATTTCTATCTACGAAATCCACTCACAAGGCTTTGGTTGGTCTGAGGCTATAGCAGAAGACACATGCCAAGTTAGCACACAGTGGGACTGAACTAAGGGCCATGTGCTTTGGAATCAAGTTTCTTACAAGACAACCACACCTGCACCTATATGTATGTGTGTGTGTGTGTGAATATATGTTTGTATATATGTATGTATATATGTTTGTATATATGTATGTAGATATGTATGTAGATATATATATATATATGTATGCATATATATATATATATATATGTGTGTGTGTGTGTGTGTGTGTGTATAAATATATGTATGCATGTATATATGTGTACATATTACATTTACATCTCTCTATATATATACATATGTACGCACATATACATACATACATATATTTATACATATACATACATATATACTTATATAAACATATAAATCTCTCTCTCTATATATATACACACACACACACACACACACACACACACACA
>NC_068981.1:127286000-127287680 GCF_001194135.2 Octopus bimaculoides
CTCCTTTTTTAAACCTAACACAACTCTCAATTTTCATGCATCCTTATTTTTCCAACTAATATCTACATGAATTACCATTGAACTTTAAAAGCTCAAAGACAATATAATGTATTGGTATATTTATTTTTTTATATATTATTTTTTTTCATTTTTTACTTTTTTTGTAAAAAACATTTTCATTCTCCCTCTTCTTGAAAATTTGCCATAGAACACATTTGAAGTCATATGGTTTAATTGAATGACGGTTAGGAGGGTGGTTTGGTTTACTCACTTTAGTTACCTCGGACTAGGTTTGAGCCCGTATTCTCTGGCAGGTGTATTCGGTTTAATAACACTGGCAGAGCTCCGACCTATTGGCTGATTTGATGTAACAATAGGTGAGAGGTTAAAAGTGAAGGAGTGTTGTACTGCTATAGGAAAGAGTATGTTATGTTGTTTGATATATTGCCATGGTTAGACAGTAATTGGATGATCCAATAGCTGTGTGATGGCTTTGAAGGTAAGAAAGACGTCAATAGCATATTGTGTGTGTGTGTAACATGTGGGCGGCTGTGAATACTAACTGGTGTTATAGCTGCAATTAATTCAGAATTGCAAACGATCTGCCTCTGCGCCATTAGCATCTATGCGAGAATAGTTTTAGAGCTCTTGCTTTTATTAGTTCTCACTAAGTATACCAATAACCAACAGCAATCAGGCCATGACCGTCCCCGTCTTGTGTTCTGGAAACTATATTACAGAATTTTCAGACTCCTTTTGAAGAAGAGTAGGTAGCACTACAGTCTTCAAGGGTGATGATTTAGATGAAAAGAAAGGAGAGCGATGAGCAAAATAAGATGCCCTCAAGGAAGGATAAGAGATAGTTGAATAACGATGGGTAATTTAAGGAGTTCAATGAACGACAGAGACATCAAATGAATTAAGAGAAATAACAATGTGAGATTTCGAACTCCAGTGACTGACAGTCGTTATCGTAAAATCAAGGTGAAGAATATGAGATGTGAATTGTTGATTCTATGATAACTTTCAAGGTCATATTTCGAATATATGGTATGTAGCCTGGACAGTGGTGTTGGATTGTAGGCACGGGTAACCTTTTTCGAGAAGCGAGCCGCATGAGACATGGGTCATCATCGGGCGGACTGCACTACTAAAAATATTCAAGGTAGATTTTCATTGGGCGTGTCATTCAGAGAGTCTTCCGGGCCACAGTTCGTCCATAACTTTATATATATATATACAGGGTTAATATATGTATTTTTTTCTTTATAGCTTGCTTTAAAAGTAAGGCAGAGTTATAAAATTCGGCTTTATCGTTGAAGATATCAACATTGGCAGATAATCTAGAAAGTCTAAGTGAAATATTTCTAACTAAATTCCTTGTAACAGCCTTTGGATGATTACTGAAAGAGTTTATATATTTTATAAAATAATTAAGTTTGAAAACAAGCTGTGAGTCCGTAGAGATACGCCTGACAGTTTTGATGTCACCATGGGAAGTTCTGACTCAGCACAATTGGCTAATTTCGTCGGTATATATATCTTTTATGAAACGGTTGACCAATTCCCAAACATCAATGGAGGTCTATATCGTGACGATTGTCTACTCTGCCTTCAAAATATTTCTAACCAAAAATTACAAAAGGTTAAAAATAGGTTAGTTAAATTTTTCCGAAACAT
>NC_068981.1:127288030-127289085 GCF_001194135.2 Octopus bimaculoides
AAAGCAGGTTATAAAGAAAAAATTACTTATATTAACCCTATTGACATTAATTCTTCCTCTATTAATCAGGACATGAATTCCATATGGTAGGCAGATCAAATCCAACCTCCCTTACCAGTTCCGTGAAGCTATAGATAAGAATTTCCTCAAAAATTCAAGATACCATTTCATTATCAATTCACACCGAATTAGAACAGGGTTTTCAAACACCAAAAACCTTTTACAAATCATCTCTTCGCATAACAATAAGTTGTTAAATACAAATCCACTTAATGAAAATAATAACATTGATAGTATTAACACTAACCATTCTTTGAACAATAATAACAACAATATTAGTATTTCTGATATAAATTCAAATCGCATTCGTTTCCTTAGCAGTAATTCTAAGACTAGAAACTCTGCTTATCAAATTAAAATTACTTGCGGTTCTGATGTCTTTTTTTTTACACAAGTAGTTCTTCATCTCAGTTGTCCAAAAAAACATCTAACCATTACTCTACATTTAGACATATCAATAAACGCAACAGTACTGGGCTTAGTAAATTAATTTGGTCTCTTAAGGAATATAATAAAAAATTTGATTTAGAATGGAATATTCTATCTAGATTCTTTCCATATGATAATGGTATATCCTTTTGTCCGCTCTGTAACGAAGATCAGTATCTCATTCTGTTCTCGGAGAATTCTCTTGAAAACACGTTTAAAGAGTGTGTTTATCGTTGCAAACATTGGCAAAAACATACCTTTAGTTCCTATAAGTAATTTATACCAATCTATAAAATTTGACTTTTATCTGTCTTCTTACATTTCATTTCCACTACATATATCTATTTACACGCCTTTAAGCTTTATTTCCACTAATCTATCACACTATATTTCTCCACTCATAATTTTCTGTTAATTTCTTTCTTTCTCCTCCTCTTTCTCTAAATTGCCTTTGACATTAAAACTATTAAATGATTACATTGTTTTACATAATTTTATTCCCTCGGAAATAATATCAATGTTTTCTTTGAAATATATGTCGGAAGTATAAAGATTTGAATAACACC
>NC_068981.1:127289348-127292555 GCF_001194135.2 Octopus bimaculoides
TATATATATATATATATATATATATATATATTAATAATTATTGGTCAGAGATTTTGTTAGGGTTGTGTTCAAGGTTAGGGTTATAGTCATTCTGAAAAATAAAAACTGTGGATAGACTATAGGCACTTTGCCAGACGAGAATGAAAATCGCACGACTTATGATGACGGCCAGGATTTGATAATATTACTAACGCAGTGTGGTTATAAATATTCATATGGAAATCGTATAAGAGTGCTAACGTCGTACTATTATTATATGTAAATTTCTCAATGACATTTTGTTCACGTTTTTCTTAACTTCGGCAGATGAGAAGCGAAGCTATCCTGGTGAATATAACGAAATACGAAACGATTTGGACGACTCTCCTTCTCTGTTGCTTGTTCTCGAGTTATATTTTTTCACAGCGAGATCATACATACACGCTTGTGCGCGCGCGCGCTGAGCATATCGTATGTAATTTCTGTATACATGTTTATTCACAGCCACGCTGATTTGTACTTTATTATGAAATTCTGGTCGTTGTAAACCTTGTATTATTGTGTCATTTTTATATGGTTTTAAGAAAAATTATTCTTAACTTCGGAATTTCAGTGGTAAGGTAAGCAATCCCTGATGAGTATCAAGAAATACGAAACTAGTTGGGAAATACTCGCTCTTGACTACCTAATTCCCTGTGGTTTCTCTGCAGTTTATATTTTCACAAGAGTACGAAATATGTGTTTATCAAACGTAATTTTACACTTAACTATGCAGCCTTGTCACTTTTGTTATTAATATCAGTGTGCGTGTGCATTTATACATATATGTACATCAACATACATGTACGTATATGACCGACTCTTCATTTCATCAATTCTCAAGAAGATGAAAGGTGAACTAGACACAATTTGAATTCAGAATATAAAGAAGTAGAACTAAGTACAGCTATAAATTTAATCCGACATTCCACCATTTCTTCCAGTCATTGTTCTTCTCTACCATAAAAATTATAATTATAAGGCGGCGAGCTGGCAGAAACGTTAGCACGTTGAGCGAAATGCTTAACGGCATTTCTCCCGTCTTTACGTTCTATGTTCAAATTCTATTGAGGTCAACATTGCCTTTCATCCTTACAGGGTCGATAAATTAAGTACCAGTTAAGTACTGGGGTCGATTACATCGACTTACCCCCTCTCCTGAAATTGCTGGCCTTGTGCCAAAATTTAAAACCAATAATTTTAACGAACCCAGTAGAATGAATCGGGCTTATTGTTTAATGTGTACACTATATACACAGAAAATTGCGTAGTTTTATTAATTTTTAACTCTTTTAATACAAAGTCTTCACCGGTATGTCATTTACTTGTTTTAGCCATTGAACTTGAGTCGAACAAATTGACCCCAATATATACATTTTTTTAAAGTCTGGTATTTATCTCTCTGCCTCTTTTGCCGAACGGCTACATTATAGGGATGTAAACAAACCGACCAACACCAGTTGTAAAGTGGTGGTAGGAAACACACACATACGACGGGCTTCTTTCAGTTACCGTCTACCAAATCCACTCAATGCTTTGGTCGACCCGAAGCTATAGTAGAAGACACTTGCTCAAGATACGAGGCAGTGGGACTGAACTTGAAACCATGTGGTTGGGAGGCAAGCTTCTTACCACACTGTCAGAAGAAAACTATCTGTTCTGATGTTATATTTTTATTGAAAAATCTTCACAACTGTTTGTACCTTTCTTCTAGCAGCACCAAACATTATGTACAGTCCTTCATCTATTGGGTTTCTATTTATGTGTTGTTTTTGCAATCAAATTGGTTCTATGTGACACATTCTACCAGTATCCGAAGTTTCAAAGTGTTTAGTTTAAAGAAAAATTCATTAAAAAATCTGGCCGTCAAATTGAAAAGATCCATCAAATTTACCTCCAACTTTTAAGACCAAAAATTAACTTTTACAAATATGTTCATCTCCACGATACTCTGCTCTAAGAGTGCTCACCTGGAATGTAAGCCAATTTCTTTTCGAGGATGAGACATTTATTATCTGTGCGTCGATCAAATAAGTACCAGTTAACTTCTGATGTCGATTTAATGGACAACAAACCCTTCCCAAAATGTCAACCATGTGCCAATATTGGTTTCGCATTTTGGCAGATGGTGTTAAGTCGATTACATTGACCATAGTATCCAGCTGGTACTTATTTTAGCGGCCCTGAAAGGATGAAAGCAAAGTTAACCTTGGAGGAATTTGAACACAGTACGCAAAGAATCAGATTGTTGAAGAATTGTCACATGTGACCAGGGGGAAACTCTATTCAAAATAACACTAACATTTTACATCACTTTTTACTCGTTGTTCGTAGTGTGTATCACTTATAATTATGAAATGTTTTATTGAAATAAACGTTTTTGAACCACTATGATTTTTCGAGCATCAAATGGGAAATTACGACCATTGAACAAAATGCCTGCGGTGTTTAAGTTAGAGCTCTTTATGCTCACAATTCTAATACAAGCGAGGTCAATTTTGCCTTTCGCCTTTTCGGCGTCGATTAAATAACGTTCAAGCCAAATACTGGTGTTGATATAATCAACCACTATGCCCTCCTTCAAAATGTGTGGCTCCGTGCCAGGATAAGAAATTAATTATGTATGCTTATAACAAAAACTGTAAAATAACAAGCGCACATATACACTTATATGTATGTATGTATGTGTGTGTGTATGTAAATCAAGGGAAAACTACTCGGTAGAGTTTGGCTTTGCGATGCTTCTTCCTCGTGATTGCAAAATCTCTCTCTTCTCTTCTCCCTTGTTGCTGCTGTTGTTTCGTGCTTCTTTTCTCAGCCAATAAGCACTGATTACATGAGTCATCACCGTTTCGCCTTGGAATTAGCAAGATATATAGGCGTGTGTATTGGAAAAAGACCGACTACCTGCTGGTACACCTTCTCTCTAGTTAATTGCAACTTACCATCGTGGAATAAAAACGTGAGAAAGGGTACATACAGAGAGAGGGTGGGGGATAGTGTGTGTGGTTATTGGTGGGTATGTGACTGGTTAGCTGGCTGGTTCTGTGCACACCCGCGCTCTATAAGGAGGTATAATGATGGTTGGTTGGCAAGCCGTGCTTTTTTGCCTGCAAGATGTACTTTCCGTTAATAAAATCATCAGGTGATCTTTTACGAGTTTTCTTATACATACATACTATGTATATC
>NC_068981.1:127293344-127295933 GCF_001194135.2 Octopus bimaculoides
TTTAGAGTTAGGGTTAGGTTAGGGGGGGATTTTCAGCTACTGTTTTCAGACAGACATTTTTGCCCTCTCCCCCTCCAATTTCTTCATTTTTCACATTTTTCCGTAACTCTAACCCTAAAATCGGATCCTTCTCATTTGGCGGACACCATTTGTTTTCTAACGAAACACTTTCTGGTAGAATGTGTCATATAAAACATCTTTTTTCTCTTAGCCTTGTTAAGAAAAGTTTATATATTCCAAGTTATTTCATGTTAAAAGTTGTCGTATTTCGGTAATTTCAACCAATCACTAACGTCTATTGAGGTGAAAACAATTACTGCTGTGGTTTGTCAACAACACTGTCTGGCAGTGTAATGGGATCTTTTCCCTTGAATAAAATTACTGCCGTTGTTTGTCAACAACAACTATCGGCGGTACTGTTATTTATGACATAGTTCGTGCGTTTGTACTGGTTTTAGGGTTAGGGATAGGGTTCCCTTGTTAGCTATTCCCTTATTAGACCCAACTTAAAAGATTCTCAACAATTCAACTTCTCTGGTTGACATTAAGACACACACCCCCAATAATGGCCTTAACTCCCACATTTTAGAGCTCCATGACCTCCATTTTACAGGAGCAAAACCCTTTTAACAGGTTCCATAAAACTGGAAATTTGGAATCTGCGCATAAAGATCAGTAGTATGGGATACATGTGTCATGGTTAGAATTTTTTTAGGGTGTGTCAAGAGAGAAAGAACTCTCATCTGCAATTTTGATGAAATTCAAATCATAAGTATAAAATACTTAAATACTTAAAATCGAAATAAAATACTAACATAAAATACTTAAATAAAATCAAAATAAAATACTTAAACCAACAGGCGTCAAATACAAAAGCCAAGGTCCATGCAGTGTCATGGGCCAAAAAAATTTCCAACTTTTTGCCTAATGTGAACCCAGAGCAATCTCATTTCAGTATTACGTCTCTATTGTAATGTGAGATACTGTACTATATAACTGAATTAAAGATTCAGTACTATTTCGGCTACAAATTAAACTTAATTTCCATTTACATATTTGCATTTCAAAAATTTAACATAATCTTTTCCATAAATCAACTATTGTAAACATTTTATACGATGACCTCACATTTTCTATATGTGTATGTACATTAAAAGACATCAATCATCATGATACACACCTTCACTCAGTCTATATCTATTTCTCACCCTCTTTCTCTCTCACATGCACACACACACACACACGTCCATTTCATATAGACATACATACATCTTTCACTTTCTTTCTCTGTTCTTTTCACTTTCTCTTCTTTCAATTTCTGCTCTCTTCAAATAATTTTTTTGCGGATACAACTGCTTACAAAAATAGGGATCAACGTATAATTTCTTTCTCTGTTCATAATTTTTTGTTTACAATATTGGAAAAAATATGCCACCAAAGAAAAGACGTAATCTCTCCAGAAACAAGTATAAAGCAAAGAGAATTGTAGAAAACTGAAGGCGAGAGTCTGAAGAGAGAAGTTAGATGAGATTTTCTCAAGATCAGCAAATGCATGTTGCAGCACTTAATGCTGGATCATTAAATCAATGTTTCAATAATTAGACAGAGGTCCAATAGAATAGCTTTCAGAAACAGACAAATGTACAAATTCATTCTTCACAACTCCTGAAGCTGTTTTCAGATATGAACCATCCCATTCTTATTAAAAAAATAACTCTGTCCAGAATGGTGTGCTAAACACAAATTGACTTTTCTGTAGAGCTTTAAAATTTTCAAATGAAACAAATGGTATGTGCTGCTGAGGCAGTCAGGTAATATTGCCAGCACTACCAGCTCTTTCCCAATCTCTTATGGATCTTCTAGAAGGCATTTCCATCCAGTCAAAGGATTTTCTGAACAATATCAGACAATACAACTCTGCAAATGACATCATTTGGTGCATCTAAGAAGATACATAAACATGAATTTACACTGACGTCAAAATTCAAGGGCAAGTCTATCACCTCATTGGTTCCCTGTTACCCACAAATGAACAACCACAGTTCCTCCAAATTTACTTTATGAGTGACGTAGGGCAACAAACCCAAAGGAGGTTTCAACATTTCAGATGAAGGGTCATGTTAGAGACAGCACCGGCTGCTGCAAAAGAGAGTATATTCACTGACAGCTTTTCGGGGCATTCAAAAATCACATAACCCCAGCAGGTTAGGGCGGAAATACTCCAAACGGATGCATAGCATATTGCTTAGTCGAATTAGCCCATCATTTACTCCACAAATGTTTTGTTGTCAATGCTGCACTTTCCCATATCACCTGTTTCAACATAACTGTAATATATTATATACAAACTCCGCCATATTAATCCCGAGCAATACCGGGTATCTCTGCAAGTATATATATATATATATATATATAATATGATGATATGTAATATATGTATAATATATATATATATGATATGTAATATATGTATAATATATATGTAAAATATGTATACTATATATATATAATATATATATATATATATATATATATATATATATATAAAATATATATACTATATATATATATATATATATATATATATAT
>NC_068981.1:127296374-127300204 GCF_001194135.2 Octopus bimaculoides
ACTGGCAACGATCTCACTCGAAAATCCTACGGGAGCCAGTCAGGCGGTACTGGCAATGGCCATGCTCAAAATGGTGCATCTCATGTGCCACCCGCACAAGAGCCAGTCCAGGGGCACTGGCAACGATCTTACTTGGCTTGCCGGGTCTTCTCACGCACAGCACATTTCCAAAGGTCTCGGTCAGTAGTCATATATATGTATGTAAAATATGTATAGCCTGGTGTAGCCATCCGGTTGCACCAGTCCTCAGTCAAATCGTCCAACCCATGCTAGCATGGAAAGCGGACGTTAAACGATGATGATGATGATGATGATATATATAATATATGTATGTATATATATACATATATATGTGTGTATATATATATGTTGATTAGGGTTTGTGTTAAAGTTAGATTTAGGGTTTAGTGTTTAAGGTTAGAATTAAGGAATTAAACAACAGGGTGGTCACGGTTGGACATCTATAGCTTCATTGAAATTCATTTGCATATGTGCATTATTAATTTTAGCACATGCGCAAGATCCAAAATTTTCTGTTTCTATTTGTTTCGGATCAAGACACTCGTTTCTGTATATCAGGCATAACCATTTTTAAGCATCAACAACGAGAGAGACATTGTGTGTGTTTGTAAAACACATGAGATCTCTATTCGAAAAGAACTTGTTCTTGTTCTTTATAGAGAGGGAGTCAAGAACTCTCAATATCCCAAATACTCACTTGGATCTGAAGAGGAAACCTAGCCTTGGTGATGATACTACCTTCATAATAGTAATGAATAGGATGATGATGATGATGATGGCTTGCCCTGATAGGCATTTCTACTTAAACACAAAAGTTTCTTGCTCAGTCAATGAGCATTCTTCCTATCCTATGGACATTTCAGTATACACATGCACACAAGGCGGTGAGTTGGCAGAATCATTAGCATCCTGGGGGAAATGTTTAGAGGCATTTCAATGGTCTTTACATTCAGAGTTTAAATTCCAACAGGGTAGACTTTGCCTTTCATCCTTTCAGAGTCGATAAAATAAGTACCAGTTGAGTACTGGGGTCAATGTAATCGACTTAGCCCCTCCCTCGAAATTGCTGGCCTTGTCCCAAAATTTGAAAGCAATACACACACACACACGTACAAGTAAAAGGGTTTCTATTCTGTGGTAGGAAGCTTTCTTCCCAATCACATGGTTCCAGTTTCAGTTCCCACTGCGTAGCCCTTTGGACAAGTGTCTTCTACTATAGCCTTGGGTCAACCAAAGTTTTGTAAATGGATTTAGTAGACAGAAACTGAAAGAAGCCTGTCATGTGTGTGTGTGTGTATTTTTGTATCTGTGTTTGTCCCCTACCACTGTTTGACAACCGACGTTGGTGTATTTACGTCCCTGTAACTTAGCGGTTCGGCAAGTACCAGGCTTTTTAAAAAAAAAATACTAGGTTCAATTCATTCAACTAAAAATTCTTGAAGGTGGTACCCCAGCATGGCCATAATCTAATGACTGAAACAAGTAAAAGATAAAAGATACCATTGACTATTCTGTCCAATGTGCTCTTCCTTTTTTTTTTTTTTTTTTTCTGAAGACGGTCGATCAATTAATTTGAAGGAAAACTAACTGATATTTCTTGTAGGTAGGTCAGCAGATTGAATAGAGAAGCTCCTTCACTGGCATAAAGGTTAATTCACAAAAGAAACCAATATTGTGAGAGCTAATCAACATCCACTTAGAATTTATGTGCGTCTATTTTAGTCCAGTTGCTTGTTTAGCTCCAGGTCAGCCCTGAATGAGGAGACGAATGATCAAAGGCATTCTAGCCGTCCTGTATGATCACATTTCTTCTATTGTACAGAAGACAAAAATAGCCCTTCAGTCAAATAGCTGACTCTTTCATCCTCATCCCAAATAGCCACCGAGCTTAAAATTAATTTTCAGTCTTCTTTTACGTTTATTTTGGTCTTCATTGAGTGATTTTTCTTCAGTGATTGAATGTTCTGATATTTCAGAAACTATTCAGGATGGGAAGCACACTCATTATTACACATATCATTATGTCTTTTTTTTTAAAGTCTAACTGGCCTTTTCTTATTATTTTTAACAAATTATTTGAATAGGCAAGCTCCAGAACATTCATCATCATCATCTTTCAAAGCCCATCTTCCATGCTGGCATGTGTGAGACAGTGTAACTGAATCTGAAGGATTGAGAACTACATTGTACTCCAATATCTGTCTGCTTTGGCGTGGTTTCTACAACAGAACACTCCAGTACCAACCACTTTACAATGTGTAGTAGGTGGTTTTTTTTTTTGTGGCACCAGCACTAGTGAAATTGTTGCGCAACTCGCCAGACTAAAATCTTCGATTGAGTGGAGCTTCGGTAGAGAATGAGGCGCTATTATATTAGGAGATAAGTGGTTAAAGTATGAAAGAAGAGGGCTAGCACAGAACAACGTTTCGAACACTAAAATCCGTTACATGAAAAACGAAACCAGTTCATGCACTCAATTACATAGAGGCACTCTCATTGGCTGTGTCTGGAGCCAGTGTTCTGTATGGTCATTTATAATTTTAAAGTTGCCTTTTCTGCAAATATAGAAATTGTGTACTGAAAGAGGAAGGAAATGCACCATTCACAAAGAAAGAAAGAACAGGATACAAGATTATGTCATGTTATTATATATATATATTAGTTCGCTTGGCAATTGTGTGGTTCTGGGTCAGTCCCACTGCACAGTGCTTTGATCAAGTGTTTTGTACTGAAGTTTCAGGTTGACTAATGTGTTAGTAGGCAGAAACTATGCAGGAGTCTGTTGTGGCATAGTGGTTCAGGGTGTTAGGTTCATGATCAGAAATTCACTATTTCAAATTCTTGGAACAGTCACAGCGTCATGTCCTTGAATAAAGCACATCATTTCAAATTGCTCAAGTTTGAGCGTGAGTGCATGCAATTTCCTTGTTTGTATCTGCTTAACATTATTGACTCTACTTGACCTGAAAATAGCTCCAGTCTGCTATGTTGAAAATGAGCACAGGCTGCTGGTACTCATTTGTGTGTGTGTAGAGAGAGAGAGAGACAGACAGACAGACAGACAAACCGAGACAGAGAATTAAAACCTCCTCATAAACATTGGAGATACTGTTATGGTTTAACCTCAGGTCAGCTCTGGCCGTTTATTAGGATATACTGTATATAGGATTACATTTCCGAATTTGTCCCATTTAAAAGTCATTTTTAGGAGGTTGGTAGTTTATCATCATGGATATTTTTATAACGGTAAAGGAGTGATATTTTAATTGAAATCACAATGTTGATACAGCAACTGATCGTTTATAAATACTGAGAACAACAAAATACAGTGTTAACCATTTAGGGAAGGGAAATCGTCAACTTCCGTTACGTAAATAACATAAGCTGGTTGGGGGACTTCCTTAATTGACAAAACATGCTTCACTGAACCCAGCTTAACTTAAATAGTTCCAGGTCAAGTAGGGTCAACTAAATTAAACAGATACAAACAAAAGGAATTTCAGGGCTAAAAAAACAAATTATAAAGATATTATTACATAAATAGAACCATGATGAATATGCAGGTAAATATATATATGATATTTTATACACAAATACACACACACATGTACATATATATATATATATATATATTTATTTATTTCCTAAAAGGACAATTATAACAATATACATAAATAAATAAACTGACATAACAATGTCTATAAGTTGATGAATACCACCTATTGATCACCTCCATTTTCTTATTGCTCTATAAATTAGTGGTAAAATAACTCTTTGCCCTCACCCATTTATTACACTTGGTAATGTAA
>NC_068981.1:127300304-127303278 GCF_001194135.2 Octopus bimaculoides
TTCGACGAGCTTGGGCAGGACGCATCGCTAATATATATATATATAGGGAGGGTTGTATGTTTACATTGGGTAGATGGCTGATTCATTTAAGAATCGTTATCGCAACCATGTCGCCAGCTTTAAGAGAATCAATAAGAGACGTTCAACAGCTTTGGCCGATTTTGTATGGCGAGTGAAGGAAGATAAAAGTCAACCTTGGCGGAATTTGAAATCAGAACGTAGTGACGGTCGAAATATCGCTAAACATTTAGTCCAGCATGCTAAAGATAATAATAATAAATGCCCTGATACAGTACCAGGCACTTGCCCTGATGCGGTACTAGACATTGGCTTTCATGGCGTCTGATCTTTTCTGATTGGAAGTATTATCATGTGTTGAGAGGAATTCTTTGCTGTTTGAATAGTTCACTTCTGGAAACATGGGTATTGCGTTCAACTTCCTTAGACCACCCTTATTCAGGGACCTTTTGAGCGGGAAGGGCTACTCGACGTGAAGAAATTCTAACTGGGCCCCACGTGCATATATATGTTATGTGTGTGTGTTTGCGTCTGTGTTTGTTCCGCACCACCGCTTGACAACCGGTGTCGGTGCATTTATGTCCCCGTAACTTAGCTTTTTGGCGAAAAGACCGATGGAATAAGTCAAAGGCTTAAAATTAAAATAAATACTGGGGTCAATTCATTCGACTAAAAATTCTTGAAGGCAGTCTGATTGAAACAAGTAAATGATAAAAGATATAAATAGAATTGTGATAAACATGTAGATTAATAAATATCACATATCTGTAAATCTATTCGGTACTTTTTGGTTATCTTACCCCATTAAAAAAATTGGTTTATCTTCCCCAACTAAAAAAAATATTGTTTAGCCCTCTATAAAACCAAAAAAAAAAGAAAAATTAATAACCATGGAAAGTGAAAAGATTAAACATCTTATTGAATCTGATAATATTTTTATCACAAATCATACAAAACTGAAAAAATGAATTAACGTGAAAACTGAAAAAATTAAACATCTTTCTGAATCTAACAACATTTTTATAACAAATCGTACCATGCGTATCGAGGAGGCCAAAAGTCAACAATGTGTTGAAGTATTGAATCGAAAGGATCTAACCCTTTTAATTCATAAACTCAACTTTTTAATGGCAATTTTTTAATGGGGGTGAGATAACCAAAAAGTACCATCTATTCATTTTCTTTTCATCCACCCATGGTTCTCCTGGGTTATCTGTTGTATATACCACCACTACATACACACATACTCGTCTATCTGTCTGTCAATCAATCGAGGCCAGAAAACAGTTCAGACCCAATGAAATTCCTGGCCCTCTAGAAAGCTCAAGTAAGGCCCCAAATTACAATATTACTTACTCCTCTATGATAGTGACGCTGTATACGCATGTTCAAACATCTTAAGCAATCTCAAAATGAAGATCATCCGTCTGATTAGCAGAGATTCACTCCTCAAGAAAACACTCTCTCTCTCTCTCTCTCTTGCCTTTTCTAATACGTTTTCTTGAACGAGCTAGTTGTACACTCCTCACCACTTAAGTCAACTCGCCATCACAGACTCACCATTCTTGATGAACGAACGTTTTTACAGCAAACGCACGGCGTACGCCAGTCCAAAATATGACAATAATTGAAAAAGAAAACACGGTAAAACATTAGTTACATGAAAACACTGTTACTATCTGGCTAATTTCACCAACGCCACCCTTACGGGCATGTAGAATACGAGATGTGTTTCTGACGCACTCTGTAGATAAATATATAGACAGACAGACAGACAAATGTGTGCACATGTACTGGTTTCAGCCTTCGTGCTAACTATTACACGAACCAACGAAGAAGCCTCTACATTACTGCTCAACCTATATTTCACCAAATTATATTTAAGAGGGAAAGATACATTGGTGATAATGTAGCTTTAGATGTGCTACTCTTTAAAAATATTGACCTTTTATCATATATCTGCTATGCAATTGTGTGTGTGTGTATGTTTGTGTTGTTATTGACAAATCATCAAGAAACCCTCCCCTTTCTGAAATTCCGGTTACACTTGTGAAAACAGGAATCACAGTGTTGCAACCTGTTTACTTACAATCTTTAAGAAATTACAGCCATGTCCTCGAATTCCGATCCAGGTGTGGCAGGACGTTATTCATTGTTTAATAATTTTGACGAAAGATGTTTGTGACAAATAACGCAAATTTTTCTTCTTTGACAATCCTTATGTGACTTGTCATTGGAAATATTTGGTGGCTTACTTTGTGAAACAGTAGGAAATGTTTTGTTTTCTTGTTTCATCGCTTAGGTAGGAAGGGCAATGCTTTTTGACCCTTTATACAGCATCTGTGAAGTGTGGGATGGAAATAGTAAAGTATCATCAAACTAGATAATTATTCCGAATGCTTGCAAGTGAACCCTGCTAAGGCTGTCCAATGACCGAATTGTGGTGTCAAACCGGATGATGATAAATGGTCACTGTTGTGGTTGCTGTTATTTAGTCATCTCTGATTGAGCAGGCCCATCCGTGGTCAAGGGTATTCCAATTGTGATCATCCCATATGTTGACACATAGTATATCTAAGATTACATTTATCCATTTTTTTTTCTTAAGTATATCATAGGATTTGAGGGACACTTAGCTGCGTTAGTTAGCAAACCCGTCAAGTGCATAAGTGTTTCTCTCAATTGCTCGATTTACTTAAGGTTTTCAACTGATCTGTAGTTTCAGTTCTTTCATGTAATGACTGATAGTATAATTTCTTACGACCAACATGTGTTTAGTTGTGCGTACGTTAGTGCTGTCATAGCATATAATCGAGTAACGTCCCACATTTTCAAAGAATTTTAGGAACATATGCGAAGTGAAATGGTTGCAACTGGGATTGGAAAATGACTTTTGGAGATACACACACACACACACACACACATATATATATATATATACACACACACACATATA
>NC_068981.1:127303962-127306356 GCF_001194135.2 Octopus bimaculoides
GATGGTCTGGGGCTATATTAGAAGATACTTGTCCAAAGTGCCGCGTAGTGGGACTGAACCTGGAACCATGTAGTTGAGAAGCACACTTCTTAATGTCTAAGTCAATCGCAGTTGGATATGAATTCTGAATGTAAAGAGAATATAAAATGCTCTACTATTTCTGATATTCTACTGAATGTTGAATAGTGTTTTATTGTTAAACTATTTCTTGTTACAGTCACTGGACTGCGACCATGCTGGAGCACCGTCTTGAAGGATTTTGTTTTTAGTCAAATGAATCGAGCTCAGTACTCATTTAGTAAAAAAAAAAAAAAAAATATAGGTTCAAGGCCACAAATTTAGAGATGAGTTAGTTGATTGTGTCGATCCCAGTACTTTATTTCATTGACTTCAGGTGGATGAAAAGCAAAGTTGATCTCAGCAGGATTTGAGCTCAGAATGTAAAGAACCGGAACAAATGCTGTAATGCGTTTTGTCCGATGCCCCGGACTTTGGCGCAACTACAAATTTGTGTTCGATTGAATCGATCCTAATACATTACCGGTACTTATTGATCGACTCTGAGGTATAAGGTTTATGGAGATGAATAAAATATAATAGTGATTACATATAATACCTTATGAGAATTACAGACGTATGGGAACAGACTTTAACTGAGGTTCGACACGGAATCGCAGTGTTGGTCTACGAAAAACTCCTGATCAAAATAATTACAGGATCTTTTGTTAAATTAATTTACCAGGTTTCAGAATCTTAAAGCACTTCGCAAGTTGACACAAATAGCCTCTGAAAAAAAAACAAGCTGTATCAAAATGAAGATTGCTGGCACTTACTTGACTTCATTTCCTCTTAAACAAAACTGGTGAAAGTTTTGCAAGAGAATCGAATGTTTTGTTTTCTATGCTTCGTAAAATAAGATTTCTTTAAAAGAATGTAAACAAGAAGTTGTGAAATCCTGTTTTTCTCAATGACGTGTTCTTCTAAATGGGAAGTCGTTCCACTTTGGAATTCGAAACTAGATCGTAAATGCCAGTCTCGTTTATCTGCATTATATCAATTCCCTTTGATTAGCTTTGAGATCACTTTAGAGTAGATATAGGAGTTGAGGTGAGTTCGAAACTGTTTCCGGGTCAAAATTCTAGCCAATTCACATTGTTTATTATACAGTGAAAATCTCAGCATAGGAATACTTTACTTGAAAGAAAATTAGACAAGTTTATATTTGATATAAATTAACGGAAGAAAACTAAATCACTTTTCTTCTTCGGTTTTCTATTACTTCAAAAACACCCAACAAATATGAAAGGATACTGAAATCAACATGGATCTTTGTGATTTGACGGGCAACACTTGTTTTCTTAACTTGGGACACTGGTAGAATGTGTCATATAAAACAACTTCTTCTCTTAACCTTCTTAACAAAAAATTGTACATCGCAAGTTATTTCATGTTAAAGTTGTCGTATTTCTGTAATTTCAACCAATCACTGACGTCTATTCAGCTGAATACAGTCACAAAGATCCATGAAGATAACTTTGATGTTGGATTAAACTTACAATTTGGAGAAATGTTTTCACTGATGTATCTGTAGACAGTAACACAATGAAGTGTATGAGAGAGAGAAAAGACAAAGAGGGAACGTTATCTCAATGTCAATTAAAATTAGTTTTCTGTAGTCGAAAAAAATTTGAAAACCACATTTTTGATTTGAAAAAATATATTAAAGTTAGAATTTTAAAGAATTTTCTAAACAGTGTAGATTTTAGTGATTGCTTTCTTTTAGTAAAAGTTACATAATCCTAACTTATTAAAAAGCTTTCATTATAGTATAGCACGTTTGAAAAACCTATAGACGCCATTATAACCTTAATCCTTCTGCTCTCAGTCCCTGCGCTTTGTTTCTGTGCAAAAATATCAGTTTAAATTGATAAGGAAGTTGTTTTGAAATTGCGAGTGTTATTTACTGGTGTAAGAGCACAAATAGCCGTTTAGTTGGAAATATCAGATAATCAGATGTGAGGTTGGGATGGCTTGAATCTTGCCACTATCATTGCAATGTTTCCACCACCTTATGGTTATTATTAATTCAACTATGACGCTACAGCTGCATAACCAATCCACATTTAAATCAATCAAAGAGAAAACTAGTTCTAAAAAACTACAGACTCGAAGAAGCATCAACCCAACCTACCTTCTCCTTTCTTATCAGTAATACTAGAGATACAACAGCGATCACGCTCGTAAATTATATCAAACTCACACTACAGACAAAAATACTAAGAATTACATACACTATCTTTACCCTATTCATAGTACACTTTGAACAAGATTATCAAGACAGTTAAACGATGCACATACATTATCTCTCTCTCTCTCCCCCCTCTCTCTCTCCCA
>NC_068981.1:127306445-127311812 GCF_001194135.2 Octopus bimaculoides
CTCTCTCTCTCTCTATCTCTCTCTCTCTCTCTCTCTCTCACACACACACACACACACAATCACCACCACCACCACATGCGCCACAGTCGGTCATCAGAAAGAAATAACACTTGTAAACAAAAACGATATTTTCCAGTAATAGCTAGCTTAGCGCTTACCCAGTTTAGTGCTGACTCGCTACAGTGCTCTTTAAGGACAGCATTACATTGTCATAATTGCATGCTAAATCGTTAGAAACTATGGTTCATACTCCTACATAACTACAAATTGTTCGAACAAGTTTTTCTTCGCGATGAGAGGATAACGGCCTGCTTCTCTTAAGTGCTGAAAGTTCATATGAAGTATCGACAAAAATTGAGCATTCACAGCTGGTAGAGTGTTTTTATTTTATTAAATAGACTCAAATGACGGTATCCGAAGGTGCAGCGCAACTACAATTGCAGACAGCCTAGGAATTTATCCCAGTTCTTAAGTGTATTATCGAGCGTGGTAACTAATCCACCATACAGAAAAAATAGCTCTTTTGAACATGAATGTCAACCCGACAAGAAAAAATGTTTCTGACTTTAAGGCTGGAAACGACCATGTAACACATATTCTCACTGGTAATACTTACAAAAGACCTCAAATTGAAGTCAATGTTTGTTTGTCATTCAGCGACATCAAAGCAAAGGAAGGGAATATCGAAAATATATCAACCTGTGATTTGAAACAAATAAGAAAGCTTGGGTGATTGAAATTTTTACACAGTCGCTTGTTTCGTAATGTAATCCAGCAGTGAAAAGATATCACGTAGAACTTAAGGTATCGTTGGTGTTTAATAATGTTCTAGAACACACCCAAAATTTTGACACTCTGGATACCTGTATTCCTGTCGAAGTAGTTTATCAACAAACGCCAAATTTTTATTCTAATCTACGGATCATGATGTAATTTCTAATATCAAGACATCCTACGTTCGTAACACTTTCAAACATGTTGAAGAAACACTGTGCCATTCGTGTTTGGGTTCTCTATTTCTACGCGACGAAACATATATGCTTTAAACGAGAGGTCACTTGGATATGCGAAAGGCACAGTTGGTTACCACAGCAAGCTTCAACCCAGACAGTCCCTAGTGTGTTCTTAGAATGGGGTTCTCTTGGATGTACAACAGCCAAGAGTACTCCAGTCTAAGAACACACTATCCCTCACACTCAGTTCAAGCGAATACAGAAAGTACATATACACCAAATACGCAATTACCTTATCAGCTCCATACACTGGTCTGGGATAAATCCAAAATAACAGTTTTGATATGAATCAGCGGGCGAGTCATTACGTGAACGCTCAACCCACAAGAAACAGCAGCCAAATATTTTTTACATAACATCCAACCGTCTTTAAGAAGTGGCTCATTCAGTAGAGTAGACCTAGCTGCACTATATTTAGAGAAAAATAGACTGAACGGCCACGGCTAGATCACCTATGAATGCTCGATTAGGGTTAATCTTGCGCTAAACGACTACAAACCTCCGCTACGTGCTTACTTGACAATGCTGGACCCAGTCTCCTTCAAATCAAACCCTTTCCTTTCAAAAAGGAAGAGATGTGCGTATCCAGGATATATGATCCTAAATATATCATACCTAATAATAATCTTTTCTGCTTAAGGCACGAGGCTTGAAATTTTGGGAGAAGAGGCTCGTCGATTACATCGACTCCAGTGCTCAACTGGTATTTATTTTATTGACCCCGAAAGAATGAAAAGTAAAGTCGACCATGGCGGAATTTGAACTCAGAACGTAAAATCTTGAAGAGATGCCACTCAGTATTTTGCCCAGCGTGCTAACGATTCTGCTAGCTCGCCTCCTAAACTCACCAAATTATGAATCATAACGAGAAACTAATTTCCTGCCCTCTGTTACGTGTTGACAGTTCTGAGATAACACTGTAAATTGTATTTATGACATGACGCTGAGTAGATAGCGGGATAATGGGAGAGGGGCAAAAATAAGGACTGAAGGATGAGCATTGTTCCATTGGTGCATACTTATGCTTCTAAGTTGTTTGTATTCGTGGAAATTCATTAAGTGAAACTGATTTGCTTCTGTTCTTGCCGTATCATGATATCATTTAAACGTAATCTGTTTCCATATCTAATAATTACCCCCTCGGGGACAAAGATAATTTTGTAATAGTGGGAGGAGAAGGAGGAGGTTCAGTGCGGTAGACTTTTTCGAGAAGCAAGCTGCATGAGACATGGTTCATCATCTAGCGGGTCGCACTACTAAAAAATCTAAGGTAATTTTTCATTAGAAAGTCTTGCGGGCCACAAGTTGTCTGTGACTAGTGTACACTGTGACAAAACCTAGAGGTCACATCGTCGAACAGACGAAGAGGTCTATGCATGGTCGCACCATCGAATAGTTGACCCTCTGATGTGAATGTAATTGTTCGACTTCTTAAAAATAGTAGCTAACTTTTCTTCAAATCACACCCTACCATCTTAAAAAGGACGCATTGAATGATGTAGTTCTAGATATATCATACCTTAGAAAAGACTGGATGTTCACGAATAGAACGCCCTGGTTGATCATAGCTTAACCCTTTAGCATTCAAATTACTCTATCAAATGTAATGCTTATTTATTCACATCGTTTTGAATTCATCATGCATTATCTTGTAGCCTTGAGATTTTAATGAGGTACTATTTATTTTTTAAATGACATTGTTGGGTTGGTGTGAGAGGCCAGATTTGGCTGATTTGAGCATAAAACAGACAGACTATTTTGGCCGGATAATACCGGTTTAAATGCTAGAGGAATAAGATCAACTTGGACACTGAAGAAAATGCAACATGCTGTGACTACAATACTGTATTCGGTACGGATAAACCACTGCATGTCCCAAACCAACGAAGGGTCGCTCGACCTGCTAGAAATAACATCCAAATCGCCCTTTCAACCAAATCCTACTGTTTTAAATAAAGGGGACCTTGGATATTGTAGTCCCTCACATAAAAACGGGATGATCGGGGCTGGAACACTTTTTAATCATAGGTGTGCTGGGTCAACGCTGACAGCGGTTAAACAACAACCATTGCAAGTTGGTTTGTGCTGTGTGGTCCTCAGTTTAGTAGAAGTACACTAGGATGTTTGACTCTGCGAATTGCAACTAGTTGTTCGATTGACTTCCCATGTGTCAGTGATCTGTTTGATAGCGGTTGACCCGGGCTAGATAAAAACAGCAAAGTCTCAACTATCAAATCCACCTCATTCTAAGTATGTCGGTAACGTGGCTGGTTGATAATAGTATTGATAAATACTATTGGTGGTTTGGCTCAGGGAATAGACTAATGCCGTATACCAAGAATCAACCCTATTACAACGCTAACAGATAAACATCTTGTTATTCGGAAAAAAATTAGTCATTGTCGTCGTGGCGGTAGCAGTGTTGTGAGGATGGTAGCAGCAGCAGTTACTGCGAAAGCAGGAAAACGTGTACGGCAAAACTTTTTTTGTTTCCTATTCAACTATTGTTGCTGCTGTTTAGCCTTATATTAATTAGCCATAACTGCGCAAATTATGATCAAAGTTATTCTAGCTGTGACTATCCCATGTTTTTCCAATGTGTAGGGAACCTGGGACATAGCCGTCTTAGTAGACTTATAGCCCCCTTTCCCTGGGCCCTAATAGTATTTATTTATTGTCAGCAGGCCACAGCATACATAGATTAAAAGTGGACCTCTAGTCCCGTGGGGCCCCTGGGCAACTGCCCAGTGCCCCCGTGCCTTAAAACGACGCTGACCTAGGAACACATTTTTCCAACGTTTGTAAGTGAAAGTTATTTAGCTGCTATTTCTAATTACAACGAGTGAACACGTAGAAGCTCCATTGCTGCCTGTGTAAGTAATCAGAACTGTTTTACAGGATCATTTAACGCTTATTAGTAAAACATCCTTTGTGAGACCGACACTGAATCCTATAACTTGTTCCGTTCGTTAACTACGGGAGAAAAGACGGAGGCAGTTTCCTGAATTATATTTAATTTGATACATCTCTTCGCGTAAGTCTTGACGAAATTAATGAAAAAAACCATAGATCACGCCTTAAGAGTAATGACGTCAACAAAAGTGGGTGGATTAACGAACAACTATTGGCTCAGCGTATTGTGACTGACAGCGTTGAATACTTCAAGTACCACGGCGATTCTTCTGAAGTAAATTAGCTGTTTTGGGATTCAATTATAAAGTGCTATATAATAGTTGTTTGTTTTAGTAGTTAGTCGAACGTCACCTTGTCCGGTAGGAACTTATTTCTACTAACAGCTAAACCACGCTGCTGTCTCACTTTATTGAAGAAAAAGAAAATATACCGATAGTTATTTTTGTTGGATCTCCCTACTAAAAAGAAAAGAAGGTGACACTGGCGGAAAAATAATACTTTAATTTTAACTGATTATCTAAAGTACCAAAACGAACAAAATGAGGCAACATAATTCTAATGTTGTAAGTTATCCTTCTAATTTCTTTCTATTTTAATGTATTTTGCCGCTTCCTTCTACAAAAATGTGCTTTTATATTATCAACAGTTGAGTTGTCTCACTCAAAGTAAATAAGAAAATGCAACTGAGAAACTGGGAAAACAAATTTTTGTCTTGTTTTCTTTTCCGAAACTTCGCCGCTGTTATCTATTTAAATTTATAATAATAATAATCTTTAGTTATCTGTAATAGCGAGAGAGGGAATGAATGAAGTTATTAATGTGTTAATACAGTTTTAGCGCCATACATTTTTATTAGCGCAGTTTTCTATCAAAATATATCGTACAGCACTATTTTTGATTTCTCCCCCAGTCCTACCTCTAGCCTGAGTTTCACAAATAGGATCTGAGACCAGTTGCTTGAGCGTGTGTACGAATCAAGAAATAATGCATTCATGTTATCGCTTGAAATCATTTTAATTTCGATTTTCACAGTCGATATATATACATTTCGATGCAGTAATTTTTTTCCTTTGCTTTTCTCTTTTCTTTTCTTTTTTTTTTCTTGTGGATTTACTTTAAATTACAGATTAATTTGAAAAAGTAAATATTTAGAAAATGGAAATAAAAAGGAAATTAGTAAAATAATCAAAACAGGCATGCACACTCCTACAATTTATACATTACGTCAGAAAAAGCTGGTGTTCCTCTCTTTGGTTCTTTTTTTTTTTCTTTTTTATGAGTCTCTTGCATTAAGGTGGAAGATAAGATCAAATTTAATGTTTATAACAGATTTCGGCATAAAAATTATTGAAACGTCAGTTGTCATCTTTTTATATACATTTCATAAAATTTCGGCAACATTTAATTACTCGAATTGTTTTCTTTAATTCTGCTTGTGTAT
>NC_068981.1:127313845-127323815 GCF_001194135.2 Octopus bimaculoides
CATTGATTAAATTAGTTCCAGCACTGGAGTTGATATACCCGGCAAAATAGTATTTCAAACTATTTTAATTTTGTCATTAAACCGTTGCTTGATTTTTCAATTAATGCTTTTTGTGCTTTCGAAAGATAATCGAAAGGATGTTTATGCAATTACATTGGTAATCAGACACAAACGTCCTTCCGGCTTCGCCCCTCACCTGTGAACCAGGGGAACACCTAAAATATGACAAGAGAAAGGAAAGGGTTTGGCACCAGTGTCCTAGCTATTACTTATTTACGACTGAAGTGACTGGGACAGCATGGAATAAAGTGTCTTGCTCGAAGATACGCAGTACCGTCCAGTCCAGGAATTAAATTTCTGGTCTTCCGATTGTGAACCAAACATCCTAACACTAAGCAACGCGCCGTGTCTAAATAATATATTACTTACTAAAGAAGCTTCATTGATCACCAGTTTTAATGACTGTTATTATTGTTGTAATAACTTCTCCTTGTATTGAAGAGTAGAGAGTTAAATAGTTTGATCAGTTTTGAAATCATACAGATTGTTGCTGCAAAGTTTGGTGTATTTTATTAGAACCGTTCAGCAGTGAAGTTTCAAAATATACTATTTTTATCAGCTCTTGTTATCTCTAGAAACTAGACTAATATAGATGACATACCAAACTGAAGTTGAACACTCTGGTTTAATTACCCTTTCTTTTCTTTTTCCTTTTTTTATAAGATCACAGCCGTGAACGCGCGCGCGCACGTGTATGTTGAAATGTCATTAATATTTGGATGTCTTTCTATCTTTTACTTGTTTCGGTCATTGGATTACAGCCATGCTGGGGCACCGCCTTAAAAGTTTAGTAAAAAAAATTGAGCCCTTAATACTTTTTTTTAAAAAAAAGCCTGTTTGTCTATTTGCCGAACCGCTAAGTTACGCTGACATAAACAAATTAGCACTGATTCTCAAGTGGTGATTAGGGACAAACACAAAAACGTACACACACATGTGCACATGATCGATTTCTTTCAGTTTCCCCCTACTAAATCTACTCACGAAGCCTTGATCAACCCAGGATTATAGTAAAAGAGACTTGTCCAGGGTGCTGCGCAGTGGGATTGAACGCAAAACCACATGGCCGGATGCTAGCTTCTTAACCACACAACCTTACCTGCGCCTACGGAAATCCGTTGAGTTGAAAGTAGAAAGATGAGAAACATAAGTTATATCGCCCACCACTTTATAAACTGTGCCAAGATTGATTGTATTCAAAAGAGCTTTTAAATCTAGTTTCCTTCTATCGTAGTCAGTCTAGCGTGTCAGTTTAACCTAGCTATATCAATTTTTTTAAAATTGCATTTCAAAATCAGATTGACGATGAAGATGCACAAATTATAGGCTGTTTGATGTTCGTGCTTTTGTCAAAAAGCATTTGAAACGTAAGTGGAGTGTTTCAGCGTATGAAGCTCAGTTTTTATTTTACGCATGTTTAGTTCCACAAATAACTTAGGAGTCTGTTAACCAATAAAGCAATGTTCAGTCATACACAGACACATAATCTTTTACTTGTTTCAGTCATGTGACTGCGGCTATGCTGGAGCACCAGCTTGTACGGTTATTCGAACAAATCTATATTCAGTAATTATTTTAAGTCCGGTACTTATTCTATCGATCTCATAAACATCGATCAATGCGCAACTGATACTTATTTCATCGACCCCGAAAAGATGAAAGGCGAAGTCGACCTCGGTAGAATTTGATCTCAGGGATATAATGGGCCGGAAGAAGTCTTGCGAAGCATTTTGTCCAAAGTGCTAACGATTCTTTTCTACTACAAGGCCTGAAATTTGGGTGAGGGTCGATTTCAGCGACCCCGAAACGATGACAGACAAAGTCGACCTCGGCGGAATTTGAACTCAGAACGTAGCGACGAACGAAATATCGCTGAGCATTTCGTCCAGCGTACTAACGATTCTGCCAGCTCGCCGCCTTGAGCAGGTTGCTATAGCAATTTATAAATTTTCCAAGTTGAAAAAATGAATAAATCTATAGCTCTTCTTAACGTTTCATTAGTGTCGTAAAAAATGCCATGTGTTATTTATTTCAGTTCTTACGATTTGGGTTCGAATCCTGACGAAGTTAACTTTGCTTTTCATCCGTCTAGGGTTGATAAAATAATGTGTTGATCAAGTACTGGAGTCGATTTAATCGACTTCCGCCCTATAAAAATCTTCAGTTATTTCTGTGTTCTACTTCGTTCCATACTCAATGTTGTTTAAGGTTTAACATTCGAAAACATGAACGTCATGACAAGCAGAATAATATTACAGATGAAAATAAAACTGAACTGAAAGTACAGGCAAACAGAAAAACAAAAACATTTGACGTATTTAGTTTTGTTGTTGCTGTTTGCTTTCTGTTTTTTTTTTTGTTTTTTTTGTTACACTGAAAAACTATTTTACAGCTGCACTTAATGAAAATCGTCATCCAGTTATTTGATGCTACAGATGCAAACACTTGTTTCAGCAATGACGTAAAACTGAATTATTTGTTTCTTCTTTCTCTTTTTCTCTCTCATACACACATGCACTCTCGTGTAGACACATGAGCATGTGTGTGTAAATTCATTGCATATATTGTTACTTACAGGGTTTCCCTTTCAAATTCTTCATTATTAATCTCGATTTCACCAATGTCAACCTCAAATTCGTCATTGTCAACCTTAGTTTCGTTATTTTGAGCCTTAATTACGTTGTTGTCAATATCAATGTTGTTCTTGTCAACTTAAATGTTGTCACTGTAGATGGTTTTTTTTCCTTCACTTTTTTTTTTTAAAGCAGGCATTGGCATCAGTGATTACTTGTCACAGAATTGTAAAAGAATGTAAACATTAAGAAGTTTTGCAAAGGATTACAAGTTTCGTATAATTAGTACATCAGATATACATAAAACTATATACAACACTATATGCATATACAACATGACAAAAACAAAAATAAATAACATCAGTTTAACTTTTTATTCATTATTCCTATTCCTACACTCTTTTGACATATTCCTTAAAAAAAGCTCCATGTCGATCATTTACATACATTAAGAAATGGAATAATGAGTAAAAGGTTATGTCATATTGTATATGTATGTAGTCTATGTATAGTGTGCAGTCTTACATACATCTAATGTACTAAATGTGTATATATTTACTGCAATGTAAGGTGTAAGAATTTTTAGTATGCAAAAACTGTAATCCTTTACAAAACTTTTCACTGTTTATATTCTTTTGCAATTCTTTGATAAGTAATCACTAATGCCAATGTCTATTCATAAAAATAGTTCCCTCTATCCTACAGAGATGACATTTAAGATGACAATGACAAAATCAAAATATGTGACAACAAAATGGGGATTGAAGTTGATGATGAATTTGAAGTTGACATCAACAAGATTTTGATTGATAGTGATAAATCTAATGCAAAAACACCCTGAAAACTGTGATAGTAAATAAAATAGGAATAAAATTTATCCTTTCTGTGCAACCTGGTGATTGGAAACCCTTGGTTTAATACACTATATTCTTCCTCCAAATTTTCTCCTGGCTTTGTGCCAATGTTGTAAGTTACTATTTTTTTTTTTTTTTTAATTTTTAACATAAGTACAAGTTGTTGGATTTTGTTAGAAGGAGTGGCAATAATAGCAACTCTAGGCTAGAGATATAGAAAAAGAGAGCTAATGATGAAAGTGAAGTTAAAAACAGTCAGTGGGTCAAGTTCTGTCTGTGGTAACATCATGCTGATATTCAACTTGAGCTGTTTGTTACACAATGACATAGCATTGACAATGTCTTACTCTAAACTAGTGTAAACAGCCGATTGTTTCAAATGTACCACAAGGTGATTATTAACAATTATGTTATAAAATTTTTGAGTCAGCCTTCAAATATCTAGAATATTTAGCACAGAACATCATAGTTTAGATGGATATATTGTAATTACATTTTACTTCTTTTTTTTTTCTTTACATAAAACACACCAAGATTTAAAGTCTACAACTATTTCTTATTTTACTATATGAAAATAACTGTGTGCAAAATGTCTAGTAGAGCTTTCAAAGGTGAAGGCTACTGTTCCAGCTCTTCTGATGATTTTTATGTTCTAGAATGTTGGAATATGTATGTGTATTTGATGTTAGCAAGAAAATGGTGCAATGAAATATTCCTGTATTTTGTTTGCTTGAACAAGGCTTACAGATACAAAACAAGTAGTCAATATATCAAGAAGTAAGGCAATGAACTGGCAAAGCTGTTAGCACGCTGGGTAAAATGCTTAGTAGCATTTCGTCCGTTTTTACATTCTAAGTTCAAATTCCACCAAAGTTGACTTCACCTTTCATCTTTTTCATCTTTTCAGGGTCAAAGTACCAATTGATGTAATTAATTTACCCCTTCCCCTGAACTTGCTGGCCTTGTGCCAAAAGTTTAAAATCAATATATTCTTTAATGGGATACTCATTCACAGAATACATTTCATTTTAGTTCACAGGAAAAGTAACTTTACATCATAATTATGTCTTCTAATGGCATGAAATATTGATTTCATTTGACAATATCTGTATGAAGTAAAGAACAATGCTGAAGATTAGAAATTCATTTTTTGTCATTAAAGGAAGAAGTTTCTTTTTATAAGTCAATTAAAATGGACCATAGTAAATTACTGAAGAACAGCTAAGCTAACAAAGATGTATCTATGTAGTTGCTATTTGCTGGAAATAGCAACCAAATTTCTCTTAACATTTTCATTACTACATTTCTGTTGAAATACACTGCTTTCATTTCAATGGATTTTGAAACTGATGAAGAATTGATTGTAAGACAGTTTCTTCAAGCCAAACCAATTGGCAGGAGACCTAGACAGACTACAAGCAAGATGATTGGATAATATCTATAGTCTCAGTTAGTCATCCTTAGGAATCCAGCAAGAAAGTTTCATGATGGTTGTTTTTAATAAGAGCCTATAGAGAAGGTGCCTGAGGGTTCTACTTTCATGATCCTCCTAGTAATAAAGAGCAGCAAAAATGGATGGAGGAAGAATTTAAGCTGGGGTTTGGGACATAAATTAACATGGAATTTTGATGGAAGATTTTAATTTAGATCACTTTAAAACAAGAAGCTTATATCATGGGACTAGGATGCATTTCAGGTAGGTTGGTATTAAAAGGATTAAATTGCACCTCACTGTCTTAGAAAAGTATGCATTTGGTAATGTGGTCCTGGATCCCCTGCATATATATATGGTGACTGCTGTATTATTTTAGGTAAAACAACAAGAAATAAAGTACAGTGACCCAGCAAAAAAGTCTCTATACTGTTGCTCAAACTGCTAGAAATAGCAGTCAGATTCCCCCAAATCACACTCTACCATATTGACTAATGTAGCATCCTTATAAGGCCCCCTTCGGTCATGAATGGCCATGGGATTGCACCTAGACAGTTACCCTCTAAGGCACAAGTCTGGTTGTTTATGGAAGACCAGCTTACACCCATGCATACCAGCCTCCCCTCTTCATGCCATTGATGTTATCCAAAGGAAAGGCAAAGGCTGATACAGCTTGGCACCAGTGACATCGCAACTCACTTCTACAGCTGAGTGAACTGGAGCAATATAAAATTAAGTGTCTTGCTTAAGAACACAACACATAGCCCAGTCTGGGAATCAAACTCACTACTTCGTGATTGTGAGTTCGACACTCTAACCACTAAGCCATGTGCCTTCACAGCATCTTTATATACCTTTGATCAGTGATAGTATATAAAACATTTTTTATATACCGGTGCTGATCGAGGGTTAAACAGCAATCACATGAGCAAAACAAGTACTGTAAAGTGATAGTAAGTTCTTTTTGAGAATATAGTTTGTTTTATAATTCTGACTTTTGATTAAGATGATATTCCCTAGTTAATTCTTTGTATCTACAATTACTAAACATAGACAATATCCTACTGAGGACTTACCTTTCTTTGGGACATTGAAGACAAGTCCTTCTTTGATAACTCAGTAGGAGTTATGAAACATTGCTGGTTTTTTATCTTTACCAATACTTGGTCTATCCCCAAAAAAGAGACACCTTGGGTAAATGTCAACTAATTCATGCACTATTAAAATATTAATTAGGAAGTATATAGTTCAGTATTGTACTGGAGTATCTGTACACACTTTAGCTTTTGGAATAAATTAATTTCTTACATAGATACAAAGTGGGGGTTATGAATTTATGAAATACAATCTTTTCTCAAAAAGCTAAAATATAATAACTTTTGTTATGTCTATGGGAGAGTCACATGAAATGACATAAAGAATCTTGCAAACCAGATACAAAAATGCACTAAAATGTAATAAATATAAAAGTGCTGAAGTAAAATGGTAAAACCAAAACTGGGTGAAAGATTTTGCTTACAAAGAGCTTATTTTTTTCTATAACACTTACCTCTCAGTAATAATATTGAGGATGATTTTAGACATTGGCACATGTCCACAAACTTTTTGGTGGGAGGCACCGGCAGTGAAGTTGATTCCCCTTCCCCAACAAGTCATGCATAGGGGTACTGTCTGACCTTTCTATCATGTAACAGTAATTGTTTATTTATAGATAGGTTTTTGACTACATCTTTGCCACCTGATATAGAGTATAGAGAATATGTTTTAAAATCTTTTTTACAGCTGTGTTTCCATGCATAGAGAAAGCTCTTTCTCTCCCCTTACTGACAAAAACTCTTAGATGTAAGATAAAATACTTGTAAACTTGTGCTGTAGTAAACTGAAGAAAATAATATGGTCATTTCTCAGAACATGTCACTATACCAAAGGCAAGGTTTCTATTGCAGATTCTATGGATTAATTAATTAGTCCCCAAGACCCTTTAGTTACGTACTATGTTCTCTATAGATGATACACAACATCATTTTAGATATGTTCTCTGATAAAGTCTTCCTATACAAATTTGAAACCAAATTTTACATTTTTCCTAGGGACATTATGTCTTTTGAGAAAGCAATGTTATTATTTCTAATCCTCAGTTTTCCATCATTCTGTTAAGCAAGTATGAGGACAAGTCTCTGCGTGTGACCACTGTTACAACTTTCATCACCACCAGCAGATAAGCTGCTGCTAAGAAATTAATGTTATATATTCTTTTATTCATTATTAATTTTCTTTCTTTCTTTTCTTTGGATCATAAAACTCATTGATAGATTAAGCTTAATCTTTTCATATGTTATTGCTACAAAAGATTGTTTGATTATTTTTTCCCATTTTCTGCTCCCTAGCTGTGATGTTTAGTGAGTCATTTTTCCTAATCATCCTTTTATATCGGTTTAATACTCTAATCTACGACTAGATAACTCCCTGGCTTGATAAATTAGGAGAAAGATAATTACATTGCCTTGGAAAAGTTTCCATTTCCCAATACTGTTTATATAACACTGTGTGTGTGTGTGTGTGTGTGTGTGCCTGTCATTCACTCAGCTACATTTCTTGCACTAGATAAGTATGGTCAATATGTACCTGTTAATCTATCGTGAAAACAAGGCTTGGTATTAAGTAGGACATATAGTGTAAACTACTTTTTTCAAGTATTCTTGTTTGGCTTAATGTGCAATGGGATAGGTTTGTTATTTTTCTCGTAAGAAACTATCTCTCATCACTGAGTTTTCACATTATTACTGTACTTTATCTTGATTAATTTTATGCACATTATATATTATTTTCTAAGTTTCTGGATTTAGAGAATACAACTACTTTGAGTTGATGGGAATCTATTGTACTAACATTGGTGCTGCAATGTATCTAGCAAAGCTCTTAATTTGTAATGAGCCACTGGCTTTTACTAAGAAAATTACATTTCATTACTGTAACAAAAGCCTAGTGTAACCAACAGTGTTTTGTTAACTTGATTTAGTTGGCTCTAATCTTTGAGGATAGTTATCTGTTGCTGATTGGCTCCTTATCTTAGAGATTTATCTGCCGTCAAGTTTTGATGATAGAAACTAGGAAATTTTATGGTCTGGCTACAAAGATGAAGCTTAAAACTAATAATCATTATTGATTGCTGGATGTATTCTGCTGTATCAATTATATCTTCAATTACTTTACATTGTATAAAATGATTCCAAAACTCATAGAATAAAACTAGTTTACAGATGAAATTTTACATCCACCATCTGTTTAACTTACTGGTTAAAACAAACAAGAACAAAATAGAATATCTCTTGGTAAATGATTTAACAACTACTTTTATCTAACACAACTGGAATTACAATCAATGGTATTTTACAGATGGCTAAATAATTTACTCTTTTTTAAATGCCAAGAAATAAAATTGTGTGAGTTTTATTTCCAGTGTATATAAGCATTTGTGTGTGGTACTGGACTATTGTTCTAAAGTCTAATATAAACATTGCAAAACCTATTCATTGCAATGTGTTATTCAACAAGGTACATTACTTTTTCTTTTTTCTTCTTTTTTTTTGTGTTTGTTTGATGCAGAAAGGGAAATGCACATAACCTTTCTTGGTTTTCCTAGGTTATTGGTTGGACAACTGGGGAGGGAACTGATGTTCTGATAGAACATAATTCTTATGAAGATTTTTTTTTTTTTAATTTCATATAGGGTCTTTCACACCTTGAAACTTACATTTAAAATCCAGTTGATGCATGCCTTGCCAGATTCATGGATTGTTCAATATATATCTCTTCCTCTTCTCCCAAAGATGGAAATGATGGCCAGAAAGGGCAACATGAGCTTGCCTCTGTTTTGTGAGAATCCTTTACGTAATGGATATTTAGAGAATCCATAGTATCAGTGTTAAAGTTTAACTGCCACTCTGCTGTAGCATGACCTCAGCCTGTATTCATATGTTCACTACTTTCTAGTTAGAACATGAAGAATTATTGGATAAGGTGTGTGTAGATACAAAAAAAAGTAAGACATAGGCTAACTGGCAATGGGATAAAGTTAACAGATTAACTGCAACTGACCCATTGTACTTGTATTCAAGATGATACAGGATTTCACATCTTGACAATGCACTGATGGGTTGGTTAAATAAAAACAAAAAAGAAATTTTAGTTTGCTCAGTGCAAATATATTAGTCTCACTGTTGTTGTTTAGCTTGTCGGCTGTCACAACCAATCTTCTTTTTCTTTTGTTTTGTTTTTTGTTTTTTTCTTCCAGGTGTAGTGTATCTACTTCTAGATTAACCAATACATTGTTTCAGTTACATGCAAGAGATTTAGCTGCTATTTCCAGCAGATCAGAAAGCTGTAGAATCTCCTACATTGCCCTGATGGAGTTTAGGTGAATTTAAATGAAACGATTCTTTGCCTTTTACATCTTGAAAACTAGATATTAAGAAATAGCTGTAAAATTATGGTGTTAAGCCATTTACTACATGATCTTCTGTTCAAAATTTACTGTAGTAATTGTGTTATACCCTCCAGCGAGGTACATAACTTCACTTTCTCCAGTTATTCTGACTGATAAAACTGATTCCACTCTTCATGATTGAGCACTAAAATAATAAGGGTTTCGGCTGTAAAAAATATATTGTTGTTGTTGGCACTCCGTCGCTTACGACGTCGAGGGTTCCAGTTGATCCGACCAACGGAACAGCCTGCCCGTGAAATTAACGTGCAAGTGGCTGAGCACTCCACAGACACGTGTACCCTTAACGTAGTTCTCAGAGATACTCAGCGTGACACAGTGTGACAAGGCTGACCCTTTGAATTACAGGCACAACAGAAACAGGAAGTGAGAGAAAGTTGTGGTGAAAGAGTACAGCAGGGTTCGCCACCATCCCCTGCCGGAGCCTTGTGGAGGCTTTAGATGTTTTCGCTCAATAAACACTCACAACGCCCGGTCTGGGAATCGAAACCGCGAGTCCGCTGCCCTAATCACTGGGCCATTCCGCCTCCATATATATATATATATA
>NC_068981.1:127323948-127325027 GCF_001194135.2 Octopus bimaculoides
CACTGGGCCATTCCGCCTCCATATATATATATGTATATATATATATATATACACACACACACACACACATATACACACACACACACATACATACACATACATAGGCGCGACCGCGTACAATTTTACATTCCGACTTCTAATATGCAGGTATGGGATTAGAGATAGGAAGGAGAAAATGTTAAAAAGTTTCGTCAGAAAGATTATCTATAGAAGTTCTTACATTTAAAATATTTTTATATAGACACATATAAGCAACCATATACTATATGCGAACTAATGCGGAAACTCCTATGTGGTCGCTCGACAGTGGAAACAAAAGCTAAATCTTCGACAAATTACACCGTACAGTCTTGAAAAGGCAGATATATTGCTTAAAGTAGTTCTGTATGTAGAATGGTCGAGTAAAGGACGATATAGTCATAGGCGAGACGTCTTTGGTCATTAGTAAGCTTGGTCGGGGTTGACGTGGGGGTTAAAACAACTTGAGAATATAGATAATGGAAGAATGTAGTTGAGAGTGTTACTGTAAAAGAAAATTCTATGAGTGCAAATGACCAGGTAAATAAGACAATGAGGAATTAGTGGTTGATTCCTATCAATTATTAGACATTGGGCCTGTTACTAAACGCATAGCTTTCAACAACCATTAACATTAACGTGTATCTGGTTGTTTGCCAGTGCCAGGTTCAATTCCTTCGTCGGGAAAAGCTACCTTTATTTGACCAGTGGAAGACTGGAGGAAAGAGAGCCTTCTCCTTCATCTGGTTTAACATTGCTGAAACCTGACATAATAATTATTCGACAATTTTTGCAAGTCGAAGAAAAAGTTTTGTTTTCTTTCGCGCTTGAATCATTTTATAAGGGAAATAACTTATTTCGTGTAAAGCTGGATTACTTCCCTCTAATTTCATCAACGATTCTTTTTTTCATTTCTTGTCACTCTTCAAACATATTAGTAATACCCTTAAATTCATAAACAAAACTTAGAATTATTAGCCAATGCGAATATTAATAATACTACAAAAAGATAGATAAATAAACGTGTGTAAAGTTATTCAATGATTTGAAAGCATTTTATT
>NC_068981.1:127325071-127326028 GCF_001194135.2 Octopus bimaculoides
AGAAAAGTGAGCAAAGTACCAAGTTTTCGAACTAGTGCTTCTGAAAAAATTTTGATTTTAATATTCTTGACTTAATGAATATTTCTTGTTAGCTTTTAAAAACCGTTGTTTAGCTCCAGGGCATTAGTGTAGAAAAGAGTACAAAGTTAGTCCCTTTGAAGGCACAAAGTATAACTATTAAATATAAGAAGGGATTGCCAGTTCATTATCATATATATATGTGTGTGTGTGTGTGTGTTGAGGCTGTGTGGTAAGAAGTTTCCTTAACCACATGGTTCTAGGTTCAACTGCTACAAAGGTAAAGGTAATGCATTAGATACGAATAATTACAGAGGTATCAAGTTGTTGGATCAGGTAATGAATGTCACGGAGAGGGTCATAGCTCAACTAATTAGGGAGAGAGTCAATTTAGATGAGATACAGTTTGGATTTTTGCCAGG
This sequence comes from Octopus bimaculoides, assembly GCF_001194135.2. Taxonomy (NCBI): domain Eukaryota; kingdom Metazoa; phylum Mollusca; class Cephalopoda; order Octopoda; family Octopodidae; genus Octopus; species Octopus bimaculoides. Next base: position 127,325,512 of record NC_068981.1, read on the forward strand.
GAAAAGCACCACTGATGTTATATTTCTGGTAAGACAGCTGCAGGAGAAATACCTAGCCAAAGATAAACCTCTGTACCTGGCTTTCGTTGACATGGAGAAAGCCTTTGACAGGGTCCCCCGATCCCTTATCTGGTGGTCAATGTATATATTACTCTTATACTTGTTTCAGTCATTTGACTGCACCATGCTGGAGCACCACCTTTAGTTGAGCAAATCAACCCCAGGACTTATTCTTTGTAAGCCTAGTACTTATTCTATCGGTCTCTTTTGCCGAACCACTAAGTTACATGGACGTAAACACACAAACATATACACACACATACATATATATATATATATAGCAATAAGAAAATGGAGGGGGATATGAGGTACTCATCAACTTGCAGACACTATATTCAGTGATGAGTACCTCATATTCCCCTCCATTTTCTTATTGCTATATAAATTTAGGGTAAAAAAAAAACTTTTACCCGCACCCACTTATTGCACTTGGTATAACACTAGTGTAACAATAATT
>NC_068981.1:127326325-127329067 GCF_001194135.2 Octopus bimaculoides
TGTGTGTGTATATATATATGTATATATATATATATATATATATAAACAATATATGAGTATATGCATATATATGTACATGTATGTATATACCTTCATCCACATGTACATATAGATACATAACTGAGTACATGACGTGGCAAAAGAACATGGACAAAATGGTAAACAAGGTGCAACAAACAAACAGGCCACATAGAAACATCCCCTTCATCAGCTGCCACCATTAAAACCCCGGCGTTTCGAAGAATTAAAGCAGTACGCATCGTTAAAATGGTTCTTCCCACGAACACAAGTTAAATTGTTTTCGTGGAGGGTAGTGGTGGACGGAAAACAAGACAGGAAAACGAAACGGTGAAATAAACGAACAAAAGGGCTGTACAGCCAGACGTGAAGTGTGTATGTATAGAACGCTGTGAGGCACGAACTGGAGGAGCAAAGAAGTACGTGCGAGCTTGAGGAGTCCAAGAACAAAAATGAGCAACGAGCGGTAGAGAGGGAGAGAGGGAGAGAGATAGTAGTAGTAACAGTGAGAGGGGAAGGACGAGCAGCGAGAGATAGAGAGAGAGAGATAGTAGTGACAGGGAGAGGCAAAGAACAGTAGAAGGAAGAATGAGAGGGGGAGATAGATATAGAGATAGAGAGAGTCGCGTTAGAAAAATAGTATATATATGTATCTGTATATATATATGTGTTTATATTAATTCAATTTTGGGGGATTAATCGATATGTAGGTATTCTATTTCAGATAATACAAAAAATAACCTAATGAGTCTATCTGAAAGTAAACTCATGTTATCAGTTTGCACATCACGAAATAATACTTAAAGGATATAACCAAAATTACCAGCAGGGTATATATTATACTTCATTAATTTTCTCCTACTTTTAGTTATTAGATAAATTTATTAAACATGAAGGAACTACACAGGTTTCAGTATTGGAAGATTACAATATATATACATATACACAACTCTATATGTATGTATATATATATATATATATATATATATATATATATATATATATATATATTACATATATGCTATTGTCAGATTTACAATTATTCCAACATATCTTCAGGTTCTTTTTCAAAATATTATATATTTAATTTTACATATGAGCAATAGTAAGAAACATAGTAATGTATACAAGAGATATAATATACCAAAGAATAACAATTTAATACCGATGATGTCTACTAAAATGATAATATAAAAAATAAAAAGGATATTATATGGTTGATTATTCTATATGGGGCTGAAGTGATGACTAATATTATTAAGGAGACACTTAAAATAGTAAAAATGGTTTTTAAAAAGGACAATAGTTATTCAAATATATTTTCCAATAAAACCATAAGAGTGGGATACTCAACATCAAGAAATGTAGGCAATATCATTTCCTCTATGCGGTTTTACATAGGGTAAACATGTTTGAAAGCTTTGGTTTTTTTGGTATGTTTGTTCCCAAACAACACTTATTTTCATGCTGTCGACACCGCCAGATTGAATGGTGCTGCCCAGGTGTTAAAACAATAATGATATCCATAGGATACCTAATGATGGAGGTATGTTGAATTCTTGGTATGGCTGTTTTTGTATATATGGAATAGTATTATAACATCCATTTGATATATACCATATTGGATGGCATAAAAAATGCATAGGCATAATAGACATACCCTGTTTCTACAGTACATATTCAGGAACACCTTTTAGTGCATCAAAGCTTATACGGGGTCTAATTTTGCATATAGGCTCCAGGGTAACATTTTTGAGAAATTATTTTTTTCTAGAAGTGTGTCTTATAAACCATCAAATATGGTATGTATATTACGTGCGTATACACACACACACACACACCTTTCGCACCCATCAAGGTGAAGAAGCTCAATCACTGGCTACAGATCTACTACTCAGATCCAAGTTAACACAAATCAATGGAGTTATATATATATATATATATATATATATATATATATATCCCTCTCTTTCGGAGAGAGGCACAAGCACATCCACAGACATATACACACACGGCAGTAACTTCCGCCTACCAAATTCAATCACAAACTTCGGGGTTATAGCAGAAGACACTTGCCCAAGATATATATATATATATATATATATGTATGTATATATATATGAATGCATGTGTATGTATATGTAAATATATATATGCATATAAATTGTATATATATATTATTATAGAGAGAAAGAGGTGCACACGTGTGTGTGTTCCCATATATGTGTGTACATATGTATGTATGTATGTATATTTATATATATGTACTTATGTGCATGTATACACACACTGATATATAGATATACATACTTGCCCATACTAATGTATATTTGAAATATTCACTTAAAGTCCTGTATACACTAATACATGCATGTACATACAAATGTAAAGCATTTCAAAGAATCTGTTTGTGGTGTCATTCTTAGCCGTTAGAGTACATTACTGCTGCAAATGGCTGTATCAGCAGCTTTTATCCAAAATGGCACATATACACATGCACACTCACTGTGGATCTAGGAGCTGCTTTCTGTTGCTGTGACAACTTAATTGATGCTTTGTACAAAAACTAATAATAGCTAATGTATAGTGTAAAATTTCAAAGGCTGCATGGAGTTAGAAAGGCTTCCCAACCCATCACTGCCAGCATAGTGATTCTATAGATAAATAACTGGTTTTATATATATATATATATATATATATATATATATATATATATATATATAT
>NC_068981.1:127329374-127334199 GCF_001194135.2 Octopus bimaculoides
ATATATATATATATATATATATATATATATACATATATACGACGGGCTTCTTTCAGTTTCTGTCTACCAAATCTACTCAAGGCTTTGATTGGCCCGAGGCTATGGTAGAAGACACTTGCCCAAGGTGTCACACAGTGGGAATGAACCTGGAACCATGTGGTTGGTAAGCAAGCTACTTACCACACACCCACTATATATATATATGGATGTATGTGTGTATGTGTACATTTTTCTTTCTCCTTTGTTTAGCAGTAAAACTAGTCATAAAATCTTACAAGAAATAGATTGTTGCAGTGGTTCCTGAACTTTTTTTTTTACTTTTAGTTCTACAACAGATGCAGGCAGATCTATGTGGTTAGGAAACAAACTTCTTACTACATCGCTCCCAACAATTCTTTTTATAATTTTTTTATTTTCATGGCACACACCTTTCAAATTCCTAGCCATGTGCATTTGTAAGCAACATTTATTAAGTAGAATGCTTTGATTGATTGTTGGGTTGTTCCATTTGGTTGGTTCTGTTTTCTTTTTCTACTCAGTGTAAACTCCCACTCCTGTTATATCAAGTACAAAACCACAAAGGTCCAATATCTTGGGCCTCTGTGAACAATATGAGAAAAGATTATTATTATCATCATAATCATTATTATCATCATCAAGGCAACAAACTGGCAGAAACATTAGCACACTAGACAAAATGCTTAGTGACATTTCATCAGTCTATGTTCTGAGTTCAAATTCTGTCAAGGTCAATTTTGCCTTTCATCTCTCAGAGTAGATAAAGTACCACTTGAACACGAGGGTCAATGTAATCAACTAGTGCCCTCTCCCAAAATTGCTGGCCTGGTAAAATTGCTGGCCTGGTACCAAAATTTGAAATCATTATTATTGGATTGGCAAGCTGGCAGAATCATTATGACATCATACAAAATGCTTAGCAACACTTTGACCAAAGTCAACTTTTCCTTTCATCCTTTTGGGGGTCAATAGAATAAGTACCAGTTGAACACTGGGGTCAATGTAATTGACTTACTCCTCCCTTAAGATTGCTGGCATTGTGCCAAAATTTGAAACCATTATTTTTATTAGAACAGAGGATTGGCAGATTGGTTTCGGGTTCAGAAATACCTTGGGATTTTTTGTTTCAGTTCTTTAGGTTCTGAGTTCAAAGCCTGCTTGAGCCAACATTGCCTTTCGTCCTTCCAGGGTCAGTGAAATAAAATACCAATGATATATTGGGGTCAGTATTATTGACTGATACTCTTCCCTGAAAACTTCTGGCCTTGTGCCTAAATTAGAAGCCATTATTTTAAGGCAGTGAACTGGAAAAATTCATTAAAGCATCAGAGAAAATACCTTGTGGTATTTCTTTGGGCTTTTTATATTCTGAGTTCAAATTCTACTGCTTTTAACATTGTCTTTCATCTTATCAGAGTCTCTAAATTAGTAACCAAATCTTCCTCATTTTCATGCTCCACACCTGAAAATAATTATATATTGGTTAATGTAACACAAGATACACTGTTGAAATAAAAATTAGGATGGTCATGGCTGGAACACCTTTGATCATATTCTGCTGGATCAGGATGGACCTGGTGCTAAACAGCAGCAACAATAAAATATTATGTTATTGATACTGTATCAGTGTGTGATACATAGATTACTATAATTATATTTGTCTTCTGATTAGCACGCCAGACAAAATGCTTAGCGGTATTTCGTCTGTCTTTACTTTCTGAGTTCAAATTCCGCCAAGGTCAACTTTTGCCTGTCATCTTTTCGGGGTTGATAAATTAAGTACCAGTTGCATACTGAGGTCAATCTAATCGACTGGCCCCCTTCCTAAAAATTTCGGGCCTTGTGCCTAAAGTAGTAAAGTATATTTATCTTCTGATCCACCCATTTTTATTTGATTTTATTTATTTATTTTCAATCAATATTTCACTCTTGTGACTGAAATATAATAGTTAGGCCTCTTATAATATTAATAATAATAATAATAATAATAATAATGGTTATAATAATGATCTCCTCAATAATAATATATATGCATGTGTGTGTAAAAACATAGACAATACAATGAAGTCTTTTACAATTATCTGAAGACACAGAATGCCTATCTTTCAAGTAGTCTCTATTGCTTTATGACTCACTCAATTGCACAGACTTGCCAAAGTGCAGCAATAGCTGAGATACATTGTTATAGTCAGCCATCACTGGCAAACATTTTCTACCCAAAGTCTTTGCTTCCCTTCACTTTTTGCTGCTAAGTCTGTAATGCTGTTGCAAGCATTAGGTACAGAAGTGCTGCACATAGTTACAGTGCTTCTTGTTGTCAACTAGACACTGCAACCTGTAGTCAGTTTTCATTGCTTTTCATTTTCTCTTCCTTAACCTTTTCCCTTAATGAATTAAGGAATTCTTCATGTTCATATGTTAATTATTTCATCATTAATATATTAAACTGTTTGGCTTTTTTTTTTGTTTTGTTTTGTTTTTGTTTGGGTTTTTTTTTGGGGGGGGGGGTTCAGGACACACAAAGCTCTAGACTTATAAAGAATTGTGTAATCTTCATGAACTTTTGAAATGCATTTAGACATTAAATGAAATGAAGTTAAATGGCTTCTACAAGAAATCTAAACCAAGTTGCTGGCTTGACTTGCTGGAAGCTTGCCTCTATTCTAAAGTACAATACAATCCACTTGCAGAGACACATTGCTTCATATTTAAAGGCAATGGTAAATAAGATTGTGTAATATTCATTCATTAATTTCTTCAGCTCTGATTTGTAAACCCAGCTGTGATTATACCTTCCCATCTTTTTTTTTTTTTTGAGATATCAGAGATTACATCATCCAATGATTCCTTTATTTGAGGTGGTCAGGCATGATTTGTGTAAGGTTTAACTATTATTTCTAACAGATAAGCAACCATGTAGATGCCTTCTCACTGGTCGAATTTCTTGAGTATGTTCACAATGTAAGTGAAGTAAGCTAACTACAAATAGGATTTTTAAACTGCATTTGAAATGATCTTTTGATATAGAAAAATTAAAACGTACATCATCATTGTTATCATAATTTAAGTCTATTTTCCATGCTGGCATGGGCTAGACTATTCTGTATATTAATAATATACATTCAGCACATTAATACTTTCTGACAGTTTTCATGCCACATAGGAGAACATAGCTGATAATATCAACCACAGTGCTTCATTGGTACTCGGTTAATTTATCAAATCTCAAGAGAATGGAAGGCTAAGTTCAAATCCAAAGTGGGATTTGAACTCAAATACAAAAGGAAGTAATGCAATACCATAAGATACTGTTGTCTGATATTATACCAATTCATCCGTCCACCAATCCTAATAATAATAATAATAATAATAATTTCTTACATGTATTCAAGGTTAGAAATTTGGAGAGGTTTGTCAGTTGATTAAAATGGTCTTCCTATTTGACTCATACTTTACAGATTCTAAAATAATAATAATAATAATAATAATTTCTTACATGTATTCAAGGTTAGAAATTTGGAGAGATTTGTCAGGTGATTAAAATGGTCTTCCTATTTGACTCATACTTTACAGATTCTAAAAAAATGAAAGGTAAAGTTAACCACAGGATTTGGGCTCAGAGCATAAATAGTTGTGACACACTATAAAGCAGTTTGTTCAATACTCTTATAATATTATTACAACTGCTACTGCTGTAATATTAATAACAGAGGCACAAGGCCTTAAGCTTGAAATATTTATTTTTAATTGTTAATATTTTATTCTATTTCTTTAACTCCTAAAATTCCCTTCCCTCACTTGAGAAGGCTGAAAAACAAAGTTGACTTTGTTAAATTTGAAACCATCAGAACTGCAACTAAATAATATAAAGCTTTTGTGATATTTCTTCTTAGTCTCTGTGATGTTAACAAGGAGGGAGTGAAAGGTTTGCATTATCAACATAGAAGTAAGGCTCTATCATGTCTACCACTCTGCTGCTTGAAAAGAATTTTTTTCTTTTGCATCCTGAAGCATGAAGTTTATATAGAGTGAGAGAAGGGTAGAAACTGACTGATTGGTAGTAATATTCATAAACTACCCAGTTGAATTAACTATGCCCATGGATCAATAAACTCAACTCTCTGAGGTTTATTTCATACATTATTGCACTTTCCATTTCATGTATTATTATTATTATTATTATTATTATTATTAAGGTGCAAGCTGGCAGAATCATTAGCATGCCAGGCAAAATGCTTAGTGGTATTTCGTCTGCTGCTATGTTCTGAGTTCAAATTCCACCAACATTGTCTTTGCCGTTCATCCTTTTGGGCTCAATAAAATAAGTACCAGTCAGACACTGGGGATCGATGTAATCAACTAGTCCCTTCCTCACAAATTTGACGCCTTGTGCCTCCAGTAGAAAGGATTATTGTTATTAATAAGGTGGCAAGCAAGCAGAATCATAAAGCACGCCAGACAAAATGCTTAGTGGCATTTCATTTGTCTTTATGTTCTGAGTTCAAATTCAACTTTGCCTTTCATCCTTTAAGTACCAGTCGAGCACTGGGGTCAGTGTAAAACCACTTACCCCTACCCTGAAATTGCTGGCCTTGTGCCAAAATTTGAAATCATTATCATTATTATTATTAAATAAATCGATGCAGTCATATGGTATTTCCCTCCATTGAAAGTCTTCATCAATCAAATTCTTTAACCTTCCTTCTTTTCTTTTCTTATATTGGTCTCTCTTTTGCTGCTTCCTATTCACTTCCACACTTTACTGTTCTGGCAGAAATTTTCCATTTGTTGTCTGACTGTAACTCTC
>NC_068981.1:127334209-127351452 GCF_001194135.2 Octopus bimaculoides
GCTTGGTAACTCCTTCCTATCCTCTCTAACAAATTTTGTGTGTATACATATTTAGACGTACGCGCACACATACACACATGCACATGCACACATACACCAACTTACCCCTGTAGTATCAGCCAACATACTGCTATAATAGTGCTGTCTCATAGAAGGTGTATTATTTAAATTTCTGATTCTGGTTAGTAAAAATTTCAGTGTTTATTCTGTTTTCTCTTCAAATCTGTAATATTTTGCATTAATTATCATTTATTTCCATCTAAAGTTTAACCCTGGATTTTCCATATTGGTATATTCATAATTCGCACCCTGAGAATTTACTTTAACTCTTTCGTTGCCGTCAGTCTACATCAGTAGCCATTCAGTACAACCTTTGAACTGTCTGTTATATTAGTTGCAATTTTGACATTTTGTTTGTTCATTTATTATTTCAATTTTCACTAAATTTCCTTTCTTTTTTTTAAAGAATTTTTTTTAAACATTCAAATACATTTAGTTCTTTTTCTTGACTGTCAATTCTAATATTTTAATCTACTTGTATAATACTTGTAATTAAGTCTTTTTAAAGCTAATTTTGCTTTAGCAAAGTCATTTTAATGTACATCTACCACAATGAATATTCAACACATTGCATAAATTTTTTTTTAAACATTAATTTTTCTAGTTAGATTTTTTTATGTATTTAATTATCTTAATTCTTTTTGGGTGTGCATAAACTCAGGGTGATTTTTTTTTTTTTTTTTTTTTTTTTTTTTAAAGTAAATTTCAGCAAGAGACTTCATACTGTATTATCATTCTTCAAACATTTTTTTGAAATTTTGTCAGGAATGTGGAACTTAGTGCAAATAACACCTCAAACTAAATACGTTACATTTCTACATTCAAATCATAGTAGAATTGACTTGACTTAACTTGGCATTTCTATTTTGTTGCTCTTGGATAAAATTTTACCATCAGTAATATTAAGCCCTAATTTCAATCAGCTATATCACTATCCCTTTTTTGAATAAAAGGGTCTTGTGGGTTCTCTTCCCATGCAAAATAAAATCAATAATTCAATTAGTGATTATTATTATTATTATCATTATTGTTATTGTCAAGTGCTGGGTCTGGACAGCTATGCTATACTGTACCTAGTTTGATGCCTCACTGTTCTGGGTTTCAAATTCCTTTAAGTCTGTAAAATATCAACCAATAATGTAGGCAAGGATTGATTGAGTGATTGATTCAGTCACTGATACAAAAAGAATGATAGCTTTTTCTTTTATTTATTTATTTTGATATCAAACCATGAAGCCCAGTAAAAGTCAATTATTAGTTATATAAACAATGAGCTGTAGTAGAAGACACTTGCCAGAGGTGCCATGCAGTGGGACTGAACTCAAAGCTATGTACTTTTCATCTTATATATATTTCTTACCAGACACTTGATTCCTTTGATAATAACCTGTATGAGAGTCTCTCTGGTTCTATAATAAAATTTCTTATGTTAAAGTATTCATATAATAATTTTGTATATGTAAGTCCCTTTTGTTATGTTCCAAACACCAGTTTGATTTTGACTCAGTTTCCTTATTGAATCACCAAATTTCTCATTTTTTTTTTTTTTTTTTAAAGTTAATTGCAAAACACAAGCAGCGAATTTCACTAGATATTACAATCAAGATGGACTGCCTCAGTCCCCTGTCTGAGTGGCATATGTAATATGTAATGATTCATAGTACTGTGCCTCAAAGCAAGGCTTATAATCTTGCTTACCTCATTTTATCTGCTATGCAATATACAAAAGCATCCTCTTGCATTTCTGGTGGTAGTTTTGCAGGTTTTATGGTTGCAGAGAAATTGCAGACAGTGTTCTTTATATGTTCTGTTGCAACACAACACCATTTTTGAAAATATTTGTTGTTGTTATTAAAGCCATGAACTGAGAGTTAACACACTGGACAAAATACTTAGCAGCTTTTCATCTGCTTTTACATTCTGAGTTCAAATTCCACCAAGGTCGACTTTGCCTTTCATCCTTTCAGGGTTGATAAAATAAGTACCAGTTGAATGTTGGGTCGATTATTATTATTATTATTATTATTATTATTATTATTATTATTATTATTATAGTACGGAGGAAAGGTAGTGCCCTTGAACCCATTATAGCAGCAGTCCCCAACCTTTTTTGCACCACGGACCAGTTTCATGCAAGACAGGTTTTCAACAGACTGAGGATCACATTCATAACAAAACACAATAAATTATTACATGTATAATACAAAAAACACTTTGCAGATTATGATAGTCAATAAAATAGAAATAAAGTTTACAAATTTATTCTTTCTTTGTGGCCCAGTACCAAAGGATCCATAGCCCAGTGACAGAGGATCCCTGCTTTACAAGACCTCCAAGACTGGTGTAATAGAAGGAGAGAAGATCTCCTCAAACAGGAGATCTGACTTAAATGTTTGCAACAGAGTTTTAACTATGTCACTATTAAAAGCACCACAGTTCAGGTTGTGGTATTAAACTGAGCAATTAAATACTATTTGGAAATTTGGGGATTTGGACAAGTGAATAGTAGAAATGGACAGACCTCAGAGAATAGTTTCAGTCAAGCACTTATTTGTCTTAAATGGGTTGAGTATGAAACACATTTGCTGCCAGGGATTGTCTGCATAGAACTGAAGGAACTCTGACCAGTTAGCAAGTCTAAACATTAAAAGGGTTTGAGTGTTGTACAGTAGAAGGATGTGCAGTATGTTGCTGTTATTAAACAGTGATTGGACAATCCAATGAGTGCAAAGATAGTAATACATGAATAAAAGCTGTGTGTGAAGGTAATAAAAAGATCAATGGTATTTTGTGTGTTGATATGTCTATCAGAGATATGAATAGATATGGATATTAAATGGTGCAGACAGTTTGCAATGATAAACAATTCGGCCTCTGTGCCAGCAGTGTTGGTATGGAAGGAGTGTGAGGGCCCGGGGGAATTATATACATTGAATTCCCCAAGTACGATGAAGTCATCACACTGGGTGGGATTGGTAATGTGAGGTGGGTGTCATCAGTGTACGAAGTGAGATTGTCAAACAGCTTGATATGGATTGGGTGTGTTTGGGGATGTCTAAATCAGAAATATCTAAATCAAAGTGGCTAGAGCTAGTTGGTAATTGAAGTCCAGATGAGAGAAGTGAATAGTGCATAGAGAATTCTATATTTGTACAGACACTACATTTCAGAGCTACGTTAAAATACAGAGTATAGCCTGGACAACACAGATAGGTTGAAGGTAGAGAGATTTGGGCCTCAGGTAAGCCAATTTGAATATGAAACAATTGTAACTATTTCCACATATTTCGGCAATACACTAGCATCTTTTTTATTGGTGCAAAAGTCATCACAAGTCATGCACTTATTTAGTAGTGGACAAAGTCAGAAACTTGTGAAAGGTATTCGTGGTAAGGCTCTCAGCTCAATAGAGTTCAAATGTGGAATTATTAAAAAGGCCGGTATTAATTGGACATACAATTAGCTTGTTTATTCTGACCTACAGCTGTTTTTTTTACTCTTTATGTCATCATAAACACCAATAATTATGAAACAATATCCATTGTGTGTTTCAGAATACTCTGCAGTGGTTACTAGTTTTTACCTGGTTGCCAAAACAGATTTTTTTTTTTCTTTTAGTTTTTTAGTTTTTACCTGAAATATAGAATCCGAAAAACATGCATTCCTATGATTTCAGTGCCAAATCAATTATTGTCAATTTAACTTTGAAATTCTATCTGCAACTGCTTAAATGGAACACATTCGAATTTCAATTGTATTTCAGATGGTACAAATGTCTTCATTTTGAGTTTATTGATATATTCAACTATACACATCCTGAATAAATATTAATTGCTGTAAAAATATTTATTTTTAAGTGTCAGTAAAATTTTATTTCTACCTAATGTAATCAAATTAAATTTTTATTTTTAATTCTATTTCAAGGGTGTCCATCTGGAGGATTCGTCATCTTCAAATTCTGGATCAAAAGGTTGGACAGAGAATGAATTGGAATATTTCATAAGACAGTTAATGAACCCCCAAATATACAATAATAAAAATACAACAGCTTCTTCAAGTTGGTCTCAACAAGTTACAACAAGTAGTCAGACATCTGTCCCATTGGAACCATCCATTATTTCAGGTGAATTACTCAACAAATGTCATATTGGTTCTTCATCAGAACATTTACCAAGAAAAGTCATCTTACACAACGATAAAAAAGCATGTGTTTGTCAGGAGAAAAGGAAAGCTAAACATCGGACATTAGTAAATCACCATAAAACAAAAAGTGGAGAATTAAATTATGAGTCAACTATAGAGATCTCAGTTGACTCTGTACTAGACAAAGATATCTCCAGAAACGGACAGTATCTGTGTAGAGATTCCACCACCATAACGGCGTGTGCCGGATCTGTTCATTGTGTGCACTTTACCGACTCATGTTCGGATGATCCGGATTCTTCAGAAAATCCACAGTCACAAGTCTCCAAAATGGAGAAGAGCCATGATGGCCGCAAGAAAGAACAGAAAAGACGTTTTTTTCATCGGATGATACCACGACCTTTAAGAAGAAGTCACAGTTGTGGAAATGCTAAAGATCTGGACAGTTCTGGTAAAACTACTAAAACAGAAATTGAAGTGGTAGGTAATAACATTGTTCTTTTATGTTGTTATTAAAAGGAGAACACTAATGTAAAACAATACGTTTATTGTTCAAACAATAAATGCATCGTGAAACAATAAATTTATTGTTTTAACAACCCAACATTCTAAGGGACTTCTCAGAAGTATTTTAATAAGTTCCTGATCTGATTTTATATGTTAATGAATAAGTTGTGCAACTTTGATTCTGACAGAGAGACAGTAAACAATTTAACCTTTTAGTGACTACACTTCTTTTGAGTTAACTCAATGTTTCAATTAGTTTTCAATATAACTATGAATTTTGAGGGACTTAGTAAAATATCTGCAACATTTATATGGATATATCTTATGCTAGTATTGACTAGCACATATCATATTCATTTATGAAATTTTAATTGAGAATTTAATTCAAATATGAACACAGTTTGGGCTGTCTCAGGGTTAAACAAAATTTTAATATCAACCTAGAAACATATATATTTGTTTCTGAGAACTAGTCACTCTCCCATGGACATCCAAATACTTTGTTATTGGTATTAATCTGCTTCTAACTTGAAGCATGTTTCTCAAAATATAACTATTCTATAACCTTTCAAATGTCCTTGGATTACAACTGAAGGCTTCAGTCTCCTTATAGTGCAAATAGCAGACCAAGCTAACAAATGTTAGCTAGAAGTTACAAAGTGTAATGGAAACAAAGTAGAGACTTACAGGTTTCTCTGAACCCTAAGGTTAACAAAAATTATACTACTTCATTGTTTATAGCTTTAGTTGAAACTGTTCCAACCATGGTAACATTTTATGCAAAAATCTGCATTGTAGAAGACCTCAATAAAGGACAGATTCAGTTATATTTTTGCTCAATTCTAGTCCCTAGATACTCCATTTTATAACATCTACTCTGTTTTTACAAACAATTTACAACAGATCTGATCTTTCTCTTGAATTTAAGCCAATAGTAATTGGTACAGTTTACTAAACATACTATTCTTCTTCATCCACTCTTTTTTTCCTTCATTTTCTTTTTGTGTAAAATCCAAACAAACAAGCTCATCTTTGGTATACAAGTTTGTCTTCTTGTTAACTGGGTGGGAGTATTCCTTTTTGGTGCTGCTAATGCATGAACAAATAAACAGTAAATTTATTTCTGGTACAGAATGTTAATCTGAGAATTTATTTTTCATTATTCTTTTTTTTTTTTTTGTCTCAACTTTTTTCTTTCACTGGCATCAAACAACAGAGAAAAATAATTAAAAGACAAACTAAAGTTTGTCTAAAAAAGTAATTTTAAAAATTTGTTCATAAAAATAACTATTATATGTGACTAAGTTATATGTATGTTGCTTAAGGGAAAGCTTTCATCTCAGTTCTCAGTGAGCATGCACACACACACATGAAAATCTATTGTTTTTGCTCCTCTTTCAAGTTGTTGATCTTTTAATACTGAGATCACTGTAATTGCTCCCCAAATAAGTCATTATCATCACCATCAAGAGTTGTTGTAGAAGACAATTACAAAAGTGCTATACAGTGTAATCAAACCCACATGGTTACAAAACAGACTTGCACTCAGGCAGTTCAGTACTTCATTTTCCATTAAGCTTTTGAGCTATTCTTTTATGCGTTTCAGCCCAAAAGCTGTGGTCACGGTGAGGTACTGCCAGAAGCTATATAGAGATTTTTACAACTGTTCTTCTTTATTGGTGTATCTATGTCTTGTTCTTCTGTTATAATTCCATTCACATCTAGGATTAATTTATAAGAATATTAAATCAACATCAGTACTTTATTGGTACTTTATTTTATTGACCTTGGAAGAATGAAAGGCAAAGTTGGCCGCAGTAGAATTTTAACATTGAAGATAAAGGGAAATAATCAAATGCCACAAGTATTTTTACCTGATGTTCTGGTGAGTCTGCCAGTCCATCACCTATATCTGTAGTATGTGTTTTCTATAAGTTTGAGGATACTGATATATTGTTGAAATCAGAGCTAGTATTTTTTACAGCTAGGCCGCTTTATTAACAGTAATCACTTGAACTGAAAATTATAGCTTTCTTGAATTGATCAAACGCTTAACAGAATAAAGTGCCTTGCTTATGAAGTACTACACTGTAGCTCCAGTAAGGTTTGAATTTATGATTTTAGATTGATAGCTTAACTGTTCATCATTCTAAATATGTGAATGACGTCTCAAAATTCATTGAATTCTGTGGCCGCAACTTCAAATAGGGCAGTGGTTTCCAACTTTGAATTTTCAGGCCTCTCTGTGTCCACAGATGTAGTACTAGGGTGTTTCTGTGTTGTGTTCATAATTTTAAAAACGCTGCAGTGTAAAATGCATAATTACTCAGTTACATGTATTGCTTAGTTTAGAGATGAAACTTGGAAAATTAAATTGTTAACAGAATTGGTTTATTAAGTAGACAAATTTTTCAAGGGTCTGTTGGAAAATCCATTTAAATGGTGAAAGATTAATAGTGCAAAGGTTGAGAGTCACTGGCTTAGAGTGACTAATTACAGTTAGGTGTGCCAAGCCATTATGAGATAGAACCCATTGTAGTGCGGGTAATATGGGATACTGTTGACTCTTCACCAAGTATAACTCTAGTACTATACACTCAATCAGTTTTACTCTTTTTGTATCTCTAAAATATATCTGTTCATCATGAACAAATGGGTGGGACATTTTTGCAGTTATATTTTATGTAGTATATCCTTTGTTATGGATATAACCAGTTAGAAAGTTACCATTAGTTTTACGCACTTTGGCAATATAGGCCAAGTGCAATAAGATGTTACACTAATGGTAACTTTCTGAACAGTTATATGTTATAAACAATGATATACTACTTGACAAATATAACTACTCAAAATTTCTTTTAAAGTGTGCTTTTTTTTATATTTCTGACTTATGGACAACTGACCTACACACACACACATATAGTACCCATATTAGTGGCAGGTTGTAAAAGGCAGAGTAAGTCACTCCCTCTGTCTGTAGACAGAGGTGGCACCTTGAACAAGTGCTGACAACCCTCTTAGTCTCCTATACTAGGGATATGGTGAAGGAATCAGCAGCAGGATGTTGGATAACTGACAAAGTAGAGGGGTCCTAGACCAATGGCCTGAAGGCTTTTGTGGCCAAGCAGAAGGCTCTGTACCATCAGACAATGGTTGGGCATCAACTAGCTAGTGAGTGGCTACTGCAGGGTAGCCTCATCATTGACCATGCTCATTGATCTCTTGTATACCACTTAGTACTTGATGTGGGGGCCCAGAGATGCAGTCTTGTGGAGAGACGATGACAACTGCCTCACTCACCATTCCAAAGGCATTTTGTTCTGAGATTTCTGAACAGAACAATCATCATCAATCTACAATGGACAGCCAATGACAACGAGATGTATGTGTGTGTCTGGTTTTCATGTTTTTTAATGTTAAAATACCATAATAAAAAACATGAAAACCAGACCATGTTTTAACTTTATTCATCTGATATATTATTCTATACACATTCACATTGGTGCTTTGTTGTACCAATACTCTCTCTCTCTCTCTCTCTTCCTATATATATAAAACTAGTGATCATTATAGGTATAAATATACCATAAACAATTATATAAAAATGGAGGAGAAAAAGATGTTGCCTCAAAATTAGATTTAATGAATCCAAATTTTGCATTAAATCTAATTTTGATGCATCTTTTTCTCCTCCATTTTTATATAATTGTTTATGGTATATTTATACTTATAACAATATTTTTCAACTACTATTTTCATATTCTTATTACTTGCTCTGGCTGCTTTTTATGAATATGATGAATCTTTATTAGAAATCATTTTTTTCTCTCTTTTTGGACCTCTCAAAAAGTTTGAATTGTTCTGTTTTGAACTTATTTCTTTCCACATAACACACACACACACACACATATATATTGTATAACTTGGGGTAATTCTTACTACTAACCATCAAACAGGAATGGAAACTGATTTGCTTTACCTGGGAGAAGTTGGCATCACTTAGTAATTATAACAATATTAGAACTTCTGGTCATGTGGTTGGGAAATCAAGCTTTGTTTTTTTTTGTGTGGGGGTTTTTTCTTCATGTTTACTTTTACTTCTTTGATTCTGTTTGTTCTTTGTAAATCTCACCCCACACCTTGCTCTCTTTCTCTATCTCTCTACCTCTCACTCTAACACACCATAATTTACTTCATATAAGAGTCCTTTCTTCTTTCAAGCAGCTGCAGTATTTTATCTCTAAAATGATGTAACATTCCACCATCCCCACTGTCATTCTCTCAACTTTCTTCCTTCAATATCTTCTCTTTTCTCTCATCTCTCTCTCTCTCTCTCTCTCTCTACCCTACTTCCATTCTGGTTTTGCTTTTCTTTTTCCTCTTTCCTTATTCACTTTTCTCTCTCTTTTTTCTTCCCTTACATAGTATATTTCTCTTTATTTTCTATTTCTACTGATTCCCTGCTCTTATTTCACTCTTCCTATTTCCGACATGTCCAACTGTTACTATAGCTTCATTTCCCTGTATAATTATTTACATAGATAAATACAATATCTGTGTGTGAATGTATCACACATCTTTCATTGAACACGGGTTCCTTTAGTTTGTTCTATAGAACTACCAAATACTCCATAGACTTCTACCCAATTTCATTAGCAAGGTTTGGTTGACCTGGATCAGACCTAGAGAAGACACTTGTCCTCAAACTGTGATAGAGAGGTGGACTTCTCAACCACTCAGAAAAGAAATAGTAGTAAGTTAACCACAACCACCACCAGGCACCAACTCATTAATTATCTATGCCACTACTGTTATCCCTAAGATTGCTAAGCATCGGACAAAATACCTTGCAGTATTTCTTCTGGCTCTTTAACCTTCTAGAGTTCAAATTCCACTGAGTTCAATTTTGTCATTTATCCGTTGGGAGTAGGTGGTGGGGTAATTCATAAACTAAAGTACCAGTCAAATACTAGGGTTAGTTTGATCGTCTATTCCCCTCCTCCAGATTTCAGCCTTTGTGCCTATATCAGAAAACATTATCATTACTACTACTACTACTACTACTTCTACTATTGGTGTTACTACTCATAATATTGCTATGAGTACCCCCTACGGTTACTATAACCACCTACGCTGTTTATAGTCACCGTCATTGTTATTACTACTACTACGTTTACTGTTGCTGCACAATCTAACATGACTATTTGCAGTACCACCTACGCAGCTACAAGGCGTTGCTAAAAAAATCACTATTTCTACTACAACTACAACTACTACTATCATCACAGCCAATATTTATTCACCGTTATTATTAGTAGTCGTGGTATTACTACAAGTAGTAGCTGTAGTAGGACTGCTATAATCACACACATACAAGTGTTTCAACTATTCTCCAACAGCAGTTCTCAGTTCTCAAGGCACACACGGACAGGTGGGTGGCCTTTTTCTCTTTCGTTTTTTATTTTTATTTTGGCCTGACTGCTCTAACCGTTGCGATCACCACCAATCGACATGAGACTTGGCAGGGTTATTTATATTTAAGAAAATTTATCGATTTCTTTTAGTTAGGTTTATAATTCTAACTCAGCTACATTGTAAATCTAAATACTGCTATGATGGTCAGTTTTTCTTTCCATCATACATTCTCAAATTGATTTAAGTGACCATATAATGAAACGCCTTTTTTGTCTCTATATATTCAGTTGGAATCCTTTTCTTGGGCAGATAAGAATTATTGTTTAAGATGGGCGCGATGTGATGAGAATAGGGTCCATCGCAGAGATTAAACTGGGCTTTTGTTTTGAAATACGTTCTTCACAATAATGGTTAATTGATAAGAGATTCTTTTATCTATAAATAGGACGTAAATACCGGATGAAGGGAAGAGAGAGAGAGAGAGAGAGAGAGAGAGAATGTATGTGTTGCTTTGATTCACTATCTGTCTCTTGTTCTTGGCTTCTCTTTTATGTCTGTTTATCTTCACGTGTGCTTCTGGTCGTTTCTCTCTCTCTCTCTCTCTCTCTCTACCTCTCTCTCTCATATATACTGGTCGTTTCCCCCTCCCCTTCTCTCATATATATATATATAATGTAAACAAAATTCGTTCCACCATCTTCTATTTATCAATAATATAAAAAGAAACTGAATTCTACTTTTTTCTGCATTTGTTTTTTAGATTTTTTTTCTTGCTCTGTGTGTGTGTGTCAAGCACACAACCATTACACTACACCTGTTCGCTCGACCTATTAAAAGTAGCAGCTAAATCTCCTACAAATCATACCCTGCCCGCTTAAAGGACACATTGTACAATAGAGTCCTAAACATACTTCTTAAAATACGTAGTGGTCACGGTTTGAATGAATTTGATTATAGTTCTGCTCGATCAGAGTTGACCTAGGAACACACATACACACACTCGCTCGACCACGTACCCTTCAGAAGTGCTTATCGTTTAGCTCCTGGTTAGCCCTGACCAAGTAAATATCTTATCAAAAGTATTCTTGGTATGACCATATCTCCCTTTTTTTTCTTCAGATTTAATTTATCTTACTTTCTATTATCCAATTTCTCTTACCTTTTCAAAGCAGAAGAATATGATCTGAGGGAGTTTTCGGCTGTTATTTCAAGCAGCTTAAGCAACTGTTGGCTTGTGTTTTACTGCTTGTATGCATGCCAAATGTATGTTGTGTAAACATGTCCTTATTTCACATTCTGTCTGTGTGTGTGTGTGTGTGTGTGTGTGTGTGTGTGTGTGTGTGTTCATCATTCCATCATCACCTACAGGCATCCCTTGCATTATGGATTTCTGCGTTCCTGCAAATTTTGCAGTAACCTATTTGACGCGAAACCTATTTTCCATCGATTTCCATGTTATAAATTAAATGCATTCCGAAGAATTTTTGGGAGAGGGAAAACAGGCAGTACAACCACTTTTTCGACATGAAAATATTGTTTTTAACACTCGCAGTATAATATGTATACATAAACATTTGAAGAGATATGCATTAGGGGAATAGATAAACATATAAGTAATTTCGTAGTACAGTGGACACTCACCACAAATGGTGTTGATTTCTGTGTAATAAGTGATGGTGGGACAATAGGAGTCACTGGGAGAAAACGGGATACTATCTTCCTCTCTGAGGGTCATCATCATCAGCTAAGCTTGTAAACACCTTGTAATTTTTATGTCACTTTCACGATTAGATTCGTTATCACTAAAGACTTACAAACCTCTATAATGCACAACCCTTTAGTCATATCCTAGGTACTCAACTGAAGTGTAATGGTTGAATGCCTTCTTCTGACTGAAGCTTACTCTTGTTCTGGTATCATCAGCTGTTCATTAGACAAAGTTTCTCTTTGGGACCCTAGCAACTCAACCATATTAGTTTCTACAGCTTTTTCAACCCTGCATCAGTTGACAGTGCCACAATATCTCCTAAGCTTGATGTAGAGTTTCTGCTGGTGGAAAAACCTGCCAAATCACAGTACAGTCTGGCCGTATGATTTTCACAGCTGAGGGTTTCATTTCAACCAATTATGTAACTAATATTATTTACTGTATCCATAATGTTGAATTTTTTCCAGAAATATCTAACTGTAGATTTATTTTTCCCATCAATTGCTTTTATAAATTTTTCCGAAGTTCTCTGATAACATACTTTTACTTTGCTTTCTTTCATCTTCTGGCTGTTGTGTTTATAGTGCAGTTTGTTGCTCATATCTTCAAAGACTCTTCTGTTTATTTTGACTTTTCTTAGCACTAAATAATCTTTTATTTTGGCACAAGGCCAGCAAATTTGAGTGGGGAGGAAGTTAATTCTATCGACCTCAGTGCTCAACTGGTACTTCTTTTATCGATCTTGAAAGGATGTAAAGCAAGGTCGACCTCGGCAGCCACTAAGTAATTTGTCTGGTGCAGTAGTGATCCTGCCTTCTTAGCACTAATTAACAACCTAATGCCACACCACTCCTTTCATCAAGTATTAATCAAGTTGTGCTCCTTTTTCTGAAGATGATACTGTGGACTATTTGGTGTTCTGTTTTCTTGT
Organism: Octopus bimaculoides; assembly: GCF_001194135.2. Lineage (NCBI taxonomy): Eukaryota > Metazoa > Mollusca > Cephalopoda > Octopoda > Octopodidae > Octopus > Octopus bimaculoides. The sequence goes on from NC_068981.1 coordinate 127,346,974, forward strand.
CCAGTGGCATCCATATCACTTAGTAGATTTTGTTGTGGGGAAATATGCTACTTTTGATAGATATATCATTAAAAGCACTCCAGTTTGTGTAAAATTCTACATTCCTCTTCATTACACTCCGACCACGAGTGTCTATAGCAAGCTGTTTCCCCTTCTTGTTTCTTCCGAATTTCATACTCAAATTGCTCTTAATAACCTTTCTCTTTTCACTCTCTTGATGACAGCAGTTGTCAAAATTCTCTTTCTCTTTTTGGTCCATGTTATTTGTAGGAGCATAGACCTGGATAACTGCAATCAACTTTCTTTCTGTATTGAATCTTGCACTCACAATATGAGTTTCCATTTGAAAAATGCTTTTGTTGCCCTGGTATCATCATGATAACCACACCTTCCATGCTATCTTACTTTTTACTTTCACCACAAACCAGTTTTATCACTCTACTCTCATAGGTTCCTAACACTTAAATTACAGATTTTCTCTTCTCTTTCATTAATTGGGATACCTTGCTTACCCTTTTCCAATTTTTGTTGCTTTTATCAACAGGAGATTCATCTTTGACCTGATTTCCCAAAAGTTTTCACCAGGTTCCTTCATGTGTCCTCCTACTGTTGTTTCTCCCAGTCAAACATAGACCTTTTATTTCTGTAGTTGCTACTGAGATTTCTGTTACTATTGCAATGTTTTATAGGGTGGAGTACTTAATCTCATGCCTCCCTCATCTCCTTTATACAGATTCTTAACTTCCCATACAAAAATAAGAGACTCAATACAATGACAGTATTTCGGAATTGTACTTATTTAGTAAATATCTTGATCTGATTAATGTCTTAACAGTATTATCTACAATGAAAGGTTAAAATGTTTCACTGCACTCCTGTGGTCTGGTAATGATGCAATTTGCCTGAATCTTTTGGGAGTTTGCATTGTACAGTGAAAATTGCAAGAATAATCCTCAAGGGTTCATAAGCAATTGGACAATCCTGATAATATGCTAGCTATTGATTCAATGAATAATATTCCTCCATAATGATGGAGTTGTTTCAAAGAATTATCATCATTATTAACCCTTTAGCATTTAGATTACTCTGTCAAATGTAATATTTATTCATTGGCATTGTTTTGAATTAATCATGCATTATCTTTAGATTTCAATGATGGAATTATTTATTTTAGAATGACATTATATGGTAGGTATAGGAAACCAGATCTGGTCATTTTGAACATAAAACACTGAACTATTCTGGCTGGATATGGCCAGTTTAAATGTGAAAGGGTTAAAAGTGTAAAAGATTCATCATCATCCTCATCATCATTTCAATGTTCATTCCATGTTTGTATGGTTCAGACAGAATTTTGCTGAGGCAGATTTTCTACAGCCAGATGCCCTTTTTGTTGTCAACCTTCACCTTTTTCCAAGTTAGGTAATATTTCCTCATAGCCAGACATGTTTTCACAGGATAGTGGAAACAAAGGACACTACTTGCATTGCATAACGGTGACATCTATTTACAACTATCACATGATATCAAGGCAAGGAGACATTAACACACACACATGATAGGCTTCTTTCAGTCTCTGTCTATGAAATGCATTCACAAGGCTTTGGTCAGCCTGGGACTATAGTAGAAGGGACTTGTGGCATTTAGTTTTTGTCCTTCCATCCAATCTTCTTCGCCTACTATTCCTGGGAGTGCTGTCAGAGCAGAGTCCTCAAGTATCTCCTCCAGGTACCTCCTATCAGAAGCAATCATCATTACATTTTCTAGTTAGATTCCTAAGCATTACTAACTGAGATTATGGCTATTATCCAACCATTTCATTCTTGGTCTACCTTAGGTTTCCTGCTGGTTGGCTTGGTTTGAAGAATCTATTTTGTGATTCTTTCCTGTGACATTCTAATCACATGTCTGTAGTACTGGAGCTATGACTTTTCAATACAGAGAAGTAGTGACTTGACCTGAAGAGACTCCCTGTTTAAGATGGTTGTGTGCCCATCTTAAACAGGGAGTCTGTTTAAGATGGGGTTAGGGTGAGGATTTTTTTTCCCTTGTAAGAGATTTAACGGAATTTCTTGTCTGAAATTATACTGTTGGTATCCATGTTTATTTTTTTATATTTGAAGAAAGAAAAATGATTGTAGATACATAATTATGTACTGTAATCTGTAACAATCTTACCTTTGTACCTGAGATTCCTCAACATTAGTCCTACGTAAATCATTAAACCATCTTCTTTCTATTTCTTACTACAATAAAGTCATTATTGTGTGGAGCCCTTTGTGTGTGATTATACAACTTGGTAATGGAAGATGCTTGTTTGTGATAAGGTACACTAACCAATCTATACAGCTTGTTATCAGAAACCTTTATCAAAACAAAATTGCAATGAGAGAGAAATGAGGGGAAATTTGGGAGCTCTAGTGTGAAAGTAGGTGCTGGAATAACTTTCTGCTGTCTTTCTTGGCACAAAGGAAACATAAAGTTTGTTATATAAGCTAATTTGTCCCTTTTTTTGGCCATGAGATAGCACTTTCTAGGGCTAAGATGTATTTATCTGTATATACTACATTTAAGGCGGCAAACTGGTAGAATTGTTAGCATGATGGACAAAATGCTTAGTGGCATTTTGTCTGTCTTCACGTTCTGAGTTCAAATTCCATTGAAGTTAACTTTGCTTTTCATCCTTTTAGAGTCAATAAAATAAGTACCAGTCATGCACTGGAATCAATGTAATCGACTTGTCCCTTTCCAGAAATTGCTGACCTTGTGCCAAAATTTGAAATTGATATATACTATGTTTAGGGAAACTGAACAAGTGAGATTTAAGTACTTAAAGCATTGATGAGAAGACACATCCATTAGGTTGACACTATATTCACTTAACTAACAGCAACTTATTTCAAAGTCATTGTCATTATTTGGCCTCAGATAATTCTTGATAATCTGGGGAAACTATATTATCTAGTGTGTCATTTTTACAGATAGTAGGGTGTAATTTGAGTGAGATTTCACTGTTATTTCTAGCAGGTTGGGTGACTTAATAGAACAAAATGCATGCAAAATTTTGCTTACGAAATTTCACTGCATTTAAATCTGAACTGCTTTACTAAAATGCTGGAAAATAAATACATGCTGAACTGCATTGTACAAAGGTTGTATGCTTGTAGTAAAAAGGCTAATGTGCATGCATGCTCACACACATGTGGGACAAAGAATACGACTAGCTGGTCATGATGCCTTGTATGTAACTAGATCATTGACATACAAAAAATTAGGAAAGGAACTTAAACAGATGAAAGGAGAAGATAATTAGATCACAGGCTTTAAGATGCTGAGCTTTTCTGAGAGGACTTTAAGGCTGTATACAGACACTAGGAAAACATTCTTGATCAACTGATCAAGAACAATGAAGGAGAACCGATGCACAAACATATGCAGAAAACACTACCTTACTAACTAGAAATGTATATATAGATGTAGATGAGTTCCATGTTGTCTATGTGCTAAAGTATCTACTGCAGCGAATCAATGAGTTCTGTGTTCTGAGTTTTACATCTAATGTGTATAACTGCTTCAATAAAGAATGACCCACATTTGTTAATTTATTCTTCTAGCAATCTATCAATCTATCTATTCTGTTGACCTTCTCCTTCAAAATATGTCTTGTTTATCAATTACTGCTGCACTTCCAAAATTATCCTGCTATATAAGCCATTATTAAAAAACATTACTTCATTATTTTTGTTCCTGTCCATATATATATATATATATATATAATCACTATTTGTGTCTGACATAAGTAATTATGCACATACTGAATATAATAGGCATCTTTGTCATCTATATACATAAAGATGAGAATGTGTCAGTCTGTATGTCTGCCTATGTGAATCCCTAAAACTCAAGAACTACACAACCGATTTCATTCAAATTTTACACATGCCTTACTTAGAGTCCGTGTAGTGAAATGGGCCAAAAAATTTTCAACTTGCCTAATGCGAGCCCAGCGCAATCTCTCTATTGTAATGTCAGATACTTTCACTTTGATAGTTTAACTTTTAATACTGAAACTATTATCTCACATACATACATACTAAGTATATATGTATATATATAAATGTATATGTATAGTATATATGTATATGTATGGATGTATAGGGAGAATTCACAAAAAAACAACAGACGAAGACAGGTGATGTAGAAAACAAATAGATGTATTAGTATAACACTCAGGAATTGAGAAAGTCTTTAACATTTCGAGCCTACGCTCTTCCACAAAAAGGAACACAGAAAGAAACAAGGAGAGAAAAAAATGTGTGTAGTGGTCAGCGATCTATCATGGCGAATATATATATATACATGTATATATATATAGAGAGAGATTTATGTTTATATATGTATATATATGTGTTTATATATAGAGAGGTATATGTAATATATATATATATATATATATATATATATATATATATATATATA
>NC_068981.1:127351462-127352188 GCF_001194135.2 Octopus bimaculoides
TATATATGTATATGTAATATATATACACATATATACATGCATACATATACACACACACACACACACACACACACACACACACACATATAGGTCCAGGTGTGGCTGTGTGGTAAGAAACTTGGTTCCAAAGCACATGATCCTGGGTTCAGTCCCACTTTGTGGTAACTTGGTATGTGTTTTCTGCTATAGCCTCAGACCAACCAAAGCCTTGTAAGTGAATTTCGTAGACAAAAACTGAAAGAAATCAATCGTATATATATTTAAGTGTATGTGTGCGTTTGTGTTTCTCCCTCATCACTGCCTGACAACTGCTGTTGGTTTATTTACATCCCCATAACTTACTGGTTTGACAAGAAGAGACCTGTAGAATAAGTACCAGGCTTATCAAAATATAAAAAAAAGGCACTGGGGTCAATTCATTTGACAAAAAATTCTTCAAGGCAGTGTCTTATATTTTTGCTTGTCCACTCAATCGTATCTATATAAAAGTCAATGTCTTTATGTGTGTTCGTGTGTTACTTATAGACTCAAAAACTATTGCACCTATCCTAATGAAATTTGGAACACAAAATACAAGCCTAGGGAGAAGGGTAATGCCATATGTTTCATACAATTTCATGGACCAAAATTACTGAATGGATCCTTATGATATTTGGAACTTATATTCAATGCATAAGAGCAGGTATAATGCAGTATGTTTAGTTTGAATTTGAGGTGGCTGGGGGG
>NC_068981.1:127352267-127358430 GCF_001194135.2 Octopus bimaculoides
CCCCCCCCCCCCCGAAAATTCATAAATTTCCAATGTTGATGAAATTTCAACTATAGGTAATTGACACACATCAGGAAGTATTCCCAAAGTTTCTGCTTCTCATGAGGATTCTAAGACCCGCTAATGGGGGCCTTAACTCCCAAATTTTAGTCATTTCTTATGATCCAAAACTAGGTCAAAAGTACTGAATGGATCTTTATGCAGTACATGTTTGAAAGTGAGGGGGCATAAATGAGGCCATAATCCCCATGAAAAATTCATATATTTTTGCTGTTGATGACATTTTAACCATAGATATTAGACACAAATGAAGTAATATTCCTAAAATTTCAACTTCTTACAAGTTAGCAAGACCCCTTAATGAGGGGCTTAACGCCCACAATTTAGTCATTTTTCCTAAACCAAAATGAATACAATTTGTTGGGCCCACCAGCTTTTTTTTTTACAGCATTGGGAGTTAAAATGAAATTTCCTTATGAACTTATGAATTTTCCATACAAGCATTTTCGTGTCCTAACTAGGCAAGTGATGTTAATGTTGATATTTAGTCCAGGTTAGCATTGATCATACAGGCTTATGATCAAAGGTATTCCAGCCATGACCATCCCATTTTTCCTGTGTGCCAGAAAGTATATTATTTAAAATGCTCTTCCTTTATCAAAGACAATAGAGTGTGTTTGAAAGAGAGTTGGCTCTTATTTCTAGCAGGTCAAATAACCAACCTGAGGTTAACTGATCTTGATTTAGTAGAAGTAAAATGACTAAGAAAATAAATTATTGGACAGCCAACTCATGAGTTTTGAGTTCAAATCCATAGCTGATAGTTTTGTTACCTAACTCTATGTACTTCAAATTATTTGACTTGTTAAGAATATATTCCAGATCTTTTGGGAGTGTTATTATCAGTAGCAGACTAGTGTCTCATTGAGTGGTATAATTTAACTTTTCCACCAAAACAAAGCAGGATGTAAGGACTCAACGTATCTGAATACATCTTTCTACAAATTTCGTCTGAATTTCTGAGATGAGAAATTCTTATTGTACACTGACTGATGTATTACAAATGCCTTCACTTTGGTTGTTTTAGTCCCTCTTTTTGTTCTGTTGCTTGTTCCTTATACCTGACCTAGTGTGTATATTTAGGGAGAATATCTCTATACTCTGATCCAAGCAGAGCAAGCAAACTACATCACAAATAGGAGGATATTTAATGAGAGAATATCCCTGGTATGGACAACACCATGTCAACCATCTGTTCATTTGCTATGGAGTTCAAAATTCCAAGAATTTTACCACAAGCTTAGCTGTGTAGCTAGAAGTTTCTTTCTTAACCACATGGTTCCGGTTTCAGTCCTATTGTGTGGCACCTTGAGCAAGTGTATTCTGCCTTGGGTCAACCAAATCCTCGAGAAATTTGGTAGTCAGAAACTAGCAGAAGCTTGGTGTGTGTGTGTGTGTACATACATACATATATACATACTTATCTTTCATAGTCATATATGTTAAACCTATGAGTTTTTTCTTTCTTTCTCCCTCTCACAAATATCACCATCTTGAATTATGGTATTTTAAAACTTTTGACAAGTATTGCTAATTCCCCAGCTGCTCATGAAATTCTTCGTGTTATCTGTCTTTTCACTGATATGCTCTAACAATATGCTATTATGCCATATAATTATCTTTATACCAGAACTAGAGGTATAATTTTGAAATAGATACTCAATTTGGCAGCTTGACTTCAAAATATTGACTCTCTCAACCTCCATGCTCTCCCAGAAGCTTTTTCATAAAAATTTTTTATTGTTTATTCTTTAAATTCAAGTCACATATGATTTAGCGATAAGATAAATACTATCTACAGTTAGTTGCTCAGTATTCTAAATTCCATAGTATATATTATATACTTTGATTCACCTTCAAATACAATTTGAAACCAACTTCCCAGTCCTTCTGATACCCCACGCTACTCCAAATGAAATAAGTATTCCTGGATAATTACCTCTTTGAGTATCAGCTTTAGTTTAATATTTCTTTGATCTGTATGATTTCCTAAATAGTAGTCTTTTTTCCATATTTGTTCAGACTCTGGTCCTAATTTGACTGTTTGCAAGCCAGCATATTTCTCTGCTATTGTCTAAAGTATTGTATCATTCTCACTACTAAACCTTCTTTCCTACTTTATTGAAACATCACAAAAGATATTTTCCCACACAAAAACTTGGTGTAGAACACTGTATGCTCTTATTGAGTCTGTGAAATTGTTGATAGTAAACATAAGTATTGTAGTACTTGAATGACATTGTATTATCACTTAACCAATTGTTGAAACACTCCCATTGACGACTTGATGGTTGGGTGTTATCTCCGAGAAAGTTGTTGCCATTGAATAGGTTGATCACTGGGATTATAAACAGGCTTAGAAAAAATTTTGCTATTGAATGAATACTTATGAAAAAAAAAAACACCATAAATTTAATATTCTACTCGTGATTTTCTTTTCTTATTTTTACACCACTTATCTCAAGTTTGATAGTGGCACTTATTTATATTGTACTTGAAATTTTGAAATGTACTTTCTTTGTCAAGATTTGGAAACAAAACTGAGATTCATTGACAAGCTCTTCAACTATACATACATACAATTTTGATGACTCTTGCAGAGTTATTTTGCCAGCAGTTGAAGTATAAAGCTTATCAGATCACAACAAATTTCATATCTCAATTGATGAGTAACTAGAGAGTAATAGCTTAGTATGGAAAGTTTGTTAATTCAATGACATTATATTAGAGCTGTCTTAGGATTTAGAACTGCAAGTTCAAATCTCAAGGTTTGTATCAGATAAATTATGCATCAGTGTGTGTGGGTGGAGTAGGGGAAAACAAGGACAGATCTTATCTTGTGCGATGAATTTCTCACTTCATTGTTTAATTGGAGGCATTTACATAGTGCCAACATGTAAAGATCTATTTACTTATTATAATAGAAGAAGAAATGCTTTATTCTTCATTTCTAGATACATGTTGTGTATGTATGTATGTGTGTGTGTATGTATACACACACACACACACACACATTGTTATTCGTTCCAGGATGAAACTTGAAGTACTGGAGAAACAGGAACTTCAACTATAAAATGTTTACTTTACATAATGTACTGAGTGTACTCTTAACTTTATTCACATTACTTTGTAACATTGCTTCCAAGTTGCTTTGTGTGTGTGTGTGTGCGCGTGCGCACATGTGTGCGCGCGTGCGCATGTGTGTCCAATTACAGTTACCCAAGTTTAACTATATACAAAAAAAAAAAAATTTGTTATTTTCTCAAGAAGTATATATTGTTGATATTGTTACTCGAACTTGATTGTAATTTGGTAATAAATGACCCAACTGCAGGAATGGCTATCTCTGCTTCATTGGGATCTGGATGAATAGTACTAAGGATAAGGAAGAGTAACAGAGCTATGTCCATTAATTTCAAAGATTTTCCTCTTTAACAGTGTCTTTTGGATTGTAGGATTCTTGGTTTCCAACAGCTTTATCAATGGCAACATTTAATCTCTACACAAGAGACATTTTTGTTGGAGTTGATGCTTAAATTATCATGGATTTGGATTGTCTTTTTGTGATATTTTGTAGTGAAGTTTCTGAAGGCAAAATTAGAAATGAATCATGTACATCCAAAATTAAACAAAGAGGACCATTTAGATACATCTTCAATCCAATCACATTTTAATTTTTTTTTTTTTTCTTTACTGATCACTTTTTGACATCCTCTCATCAAGAGGGTCATTGGTATATTTTGTCAATTCAATTCTCCTAAAATAAAAATAAATATACCTACTGCTGATGCAACAGCATGAAGAGTATTAAAGTCATCATCTGTAAAACCAAGAGTTTGTTTGACATCGACCATAACTTTTGCAGTATAGCTTTGAAGGAATGAAAATCATTCTAACATTGTAAATAAACTATTCCATCATTTCTAGGTATCATTTACTAAATGCGATTCATGACCATACTTTTTTTTTTTTATTGGAGACCTACAAAATAAACTGACAATTGTTCTCAATTTTTTTTAATGATATCACAATGTTTGAATTTTCTTCAGTGGGTCTGGTCTTCTGCACTAGGAAGTATTTCAATAAGTTCAATCTGCTGCAAATTGACATAATTATATAGTTATTAACTATAATATAATTAACTAGATCTGTAACTGCAGAATCTACATTTTGATAATTATCCTCAAATGTGCTTTCAAATTTGTCATTATTGCAGCAGTCTTTTATTAAACTAGATGCATTACTATTGGGTTGGTACATAATTATTGCGGCTTTTTTTTTTCAACAAATTTTATTTTAAAAAAACAGTAACAATATTTAACAAAAACATCTTTAAATGACGGTCTGACCGTCTGCCAAGCAAATGGGAAGCAGTTATTGAAGTAGATGGTGAATATGCTCCGGAATAATCATTTAAAGATGTTTTTGTTATCCTTCACAAATTTAACTGACATTTGCTCCATCAATTACAACTGTCATTATGCTCTTTTCTAAATCAAGGTTGAATTCTGAAAGTTTAGTTTTTGAAAGTTCTATAATTTTTCAGCAAATAAACTTCCATAAACTCTGATCATTCGTAAAAAATTCCAGAAGTTATCAGATGAGTGTATATTTATATTCAGATAGTTTCTATGATACAAAGATTGTGTATATTCAACAAAAGAAATACTGAATTTTTCAGAGCTTTTCTTTCTGTTCCTAATTTCACCAATCACAGTTATTTTTTTCTTTATCAAATCACTTTGACATTGAATATCTGTGTTAAATGTGAACTGTTATTTCCTAATAATAGCACATCTAACCATTGCGTTCCTAGAAAATCTAATAATAGCAACTAATTTGAATACTATTTATTCACTTGGTTTTTCCATAAAAGTTATATTCTGTTGGTCGATTTTTTTCAAAGGAAATTCATCTACTTTAATTATACTAGTTACTGAGATATTATCTATAAGAACGATCTTTAAATAGCATAAACAACTGCTTGCTGAATCAGCCAAGCACTTTAACCTTAAGAAGTCTTGTCATTTATAACAGGCTTTTACAGTTTATTATAAATTATAGCTGGGAAATTCCTAAGAAATATAGAATACAATCCTTGGAATTCCCAACTGCATTTCTAACCAAATTTCTCACAATTCAGAATCTGAGGAGCCCAAAACAGAAGCTCTAGAGCCAACAGTTTTTATCCCTGATTACCAAAACTAGATTCATGTATGTAGCAAAGACACCTGTACTAGCCTTATCCACTAACCTATAAATAGCAACCACATAGAGGTGGGTTGACTCTGCCTTTCATCTTTTCAGGGTCGATAAATTAAGTACCAGTCAAGTACTGGGGGTTGATGTAACCAACTATCACCTCCCCTAGGCCTTGTGCCTATTGTAGAAAGGATTGTTATTGCCTTTCATCCTTTCAGGATCAATAAATTCAGTACCAGTGAAACACTGGGGTCAATATAATCGATCAGTCACCTGCCCAGAATTTTCAAGCCTTGTGCTTTTAGTAGAAAGGATTATTATTATTGGCTAGGAAGGAGTCAAATCTTACTAAGAGTATTTGTTAGGGGAATATGCTGCTAAAATAAGATTTATCTTCTATTGATGACTGATATGTCTTTTTGGGGAGGGGTTACCCAAAGATAAATTATTTCTATCTGAATATTGATGAGATGACAAGTGTGATATGTATGGATTTATGACTTACTAACCACTTGGTTCGGGTTCAGTCCCACTGCATGACACCTTGTGTAGGTGTCTTTTCCTATAGTCCCAAGCCAACTAAAGCCTTGTGAGGATTTGGTTGAGAGAAACTCAAAGAAGTGTGTGTGTGTGTGTGTCTGTGTGTGTCTTTATGTTTGTGTTTGTCCCTCACCCCCACTTGACAACCTGTATTGGGTTTTTTTTTTGCATCCTTATAAAAGACTGAGATAATAAATACCAGGGTAAAAAAAAAAAAGTACTAGGGTCTATTCATTTGACACTAAAACCCTTTGAGGCAGTGCCCCACCATGGTTATAGTTCAATGACTGAAACAAATAACAGATAAAAAAAAAAAATATAGTTTTTCTGTAACTGAATTTTGATGAGATGACATGTATTT
>NC_068981.1:127358634-127359593 GCF_001194135.2 Octopus bimaculoides
TGACTGAGGACTGGTGAAACCAGATGGCTACACCAGGCTCCAATCTGATTTGGCAGAGTTTCTACAGCTGGATGCCCTTCCTAACACCAACCACTCAGAGAGTGTAGTGGGTGCTTTTACGTGTCACCCGCACGAAGGCCAGTCAGGCGGTACTGGCAATGGCCACGCTCAAAATGGTGTATTTTATGTGCCACCTGCACAAGAGCCAGTCCAGGGCCACTGGCAACGATCTCGCTCGAAAATCCTACAAAGGCCAGTCAGGCGGTACTGGCAACGGCCACGCTCAAAATGGTGTATTTTATGTGCCACCCGCACAAGAGCCAGTCACCTTTTGCATCAAGCACATTTTCATAAATAGTTACATATACATATGCATGTGTGAAGTGTATGTATATCCTCACACTCACACCTACACACATAATCTCCAAATTTTACCATGTGTAATTTTTTTTCAAATATATATTTTTATCTTATTATTTTGTCCTTGCAGTCTGAGAAATTACTGTGTGAAAACAAATCTACATCCATCCGAAAGACATCTTCTTTTGATGCCAGAACATTGTTCCTGCCCAATGACTTAGATGCTAGTCCTGTAAAACCAAAGTCCCGCAATTTGTAAGTGTGATTCAATCATATATATATATATATATATATAACGTGAGAGAGTTAGGGGTTGGGGGTTCAACCCACTAAGGGATAGTATCTATCCAGTATACTGCTGGGAGGGCACCCAACTATTGCTACACTAGTGCTATACTAGGTGCAATCAATGGGAGCGGGTAAAAGTGGAGGTTTTACCCAAAATTTGTGTAACAATTAGAAAATGGAGGATAATATGCTGAACCCAACTACTTGCAGACGGTGTATCCCGTTGAATTCATTAATTTAATTCATAGCAAAAGTGCCAAAAAAGGAAGAAAAGAAAAAGAAAGAAAGAACCAAAGCACAGGTGTCCATGG
>NC_068981.1:127360086-127364071 GCF_001194135.2 Octopus bimaculoides
ATATATATATATATATATATATATATAAATATAAAATGGGACAAGAACGCAAAGCATCCAGACAGTTAGGTGATACAAAAAAGGGACAACAAAACATCCAGATAGACGATACAAAGAAAACAAGGACAGGTCATTTGGAGTTTTCTTTCCTCAGTCAAGTTCCAGATTATCTTTGCAATTTCGGCTGGTTATACTCGAGATTGCTCCAATCTGGCCAGCCCCAAGAAAAAAACTAAGCTAAGGGCATATATATAGTTTTTAATTTGTCTCTGCTAATTTTCACTCACAACTATTTATAGCACCATTCATATTCTGCTCATATTAGCATGACAAAAGAGATACAAAATCACTGTAAAAACATTTAAGAGCAATTGCATGTCGTAGTGAAAATGTTGTGTGTGTGGTACGCATACAAACATTGAATCTTGAATATGTATGGAAAATGCCATTTATTTCTTCAATTTTTTTTATTCTTTATTCTTCAGAGCTTGGAATGTGAAAAGAAGGCTACACTTTCTCCGACGCCATCATACAGACTCATCACTTACTGAAAAATTTCCAAAAATCGACATGGTGAACGCAGCAAAGTGGGGCAAATCTTTTGAAGCATTAATTAGGGATAAAGGTTTGTGTAATTAATATAAATAACTCAATGAGACTTTCAGTTTAATTTATGTACTGTTGAATAAGACAGATATAGGGTGATTAATTGTTGTCACATTAGTTTATAGTGTCACTAGAACAACAATAAAACTAAGGGGAATTTAATACATAAGAATAATATACCTATCAATGAAAAGAGGTTCATATGGTTGGGAAACAAACTTCGTACACAACCATATCTGCACCTGGTCGTGCTTTCCACTATATATAAATGCATGCATACATACATTTATTCATTCATATTCTACTAGGATTATCCAAAGGTGACAGTCTATCTGGTTCTAAACCGTCTGTCATTTCTTCATTGAAAATCCACAGGCTATGTTGTAGAGAAGATGCTTGTCTCATCAGATTCTGATTATATTACCAAAGAGTTAAAATGAAATAGGAAGATATAAACTATATATAAATGAAAACATTTGGACTAAGCTAGCTTAGAATTTGCTAAATAAATAAAATGTATGTTTCTGGTTTCTCTAGTCTTAAAAATGTTTTAAAATATTGGCTTTCCCACAATGTTTTTAATAGACAACTTTTTATTATTTTCTTAGTATTAAAATAGGTGTTTGGCATAGATATTTGCTGTGTCTATTTTTGTTGGTCATTGACTGCTTAATAACATTTATATTAATTATTCATAACTTGCTTAACAACTGAAATTTTTCTTTTATAGATGGTTTAGAAATCTTCAGAAAATACATGAGGTCAGAATTTAGTGATGAAAATATTGACTTTTGGTGGGCTGTGGAAGACTACCGAATGGCTAGTGAATCTGAGCTTGAAAAGAAAGCCAATATTATTTTCAAAACATTTGTTGCAAAGTCTGCTGCAAGGGCTGTAAGTATTTGCTTTCTTCCTTAACTTTTTTATTACCATATTACTATTGATATACATTGCTTTTGTTTCAATTAACTTTGAAAATAATGGAGAATTTATCAAAATAACCTGCTATTTGGAATATAAATGAGTATGAAATTTGCACTGAAGATTTTAATTTAACTCACTTTAACACAGAAAATGTGTATAATACAACCAGGACTGGTCCTGGACAGATTGGTCTCAAAAGATTTAATGAATCTATAGTAATCTTATATGTGGCTGTTTCTACTAGCATAGTCTACATTCCTGCTGGCTCAAAAGCTAAGAACTGTGATGAAGTTCAATATTTATGAAGACTAAAGCAGTGAGATGGCTGAATCATTAACACACTAGGCAAAATGCTTAATGACTTTTCATCCATCTTTATGGCTTGAGTTCAAATTACCAAGGTCAACTTTGCCTTTCAACCTTTCAGAGGTCAATAAAATAAGCACCAAATTTGCTGGCCTTGTGCCAAAATTTGAAACCAATATTTAAGAAAACTACTAGAGATTATTTATACCTTTTAACATGGGCTATTTTTGTTCCCAAAGCAAAGCTAGTTTTTAATTTTGCTACTCCATTTTCTGAGTTCAAATCTTTGCCTTTTAATTCTTCAAAGTTGATTTGAAAAAAATACTAGTTTAATAATGGGGCCAATTCAGTCTATCATTCTTGCCTAAGACAGCAGTTCTTAAACTGACAAATAATAAATTCCACTCCTCCTTCCCATCCACACAAAAAAACCATAGTGAAATCTTCCTCTGTGTGTGTGTGTGTGTGTCCCACCACCACCATACAAACTATATCCTTTATTAATGAGAAGACAAAAGTCTGCATCCATATAATTCTCCTTTCTTTGCCATAGTGTTGGACAAGTTTAAAAACATCTAAATTTTATTGAACACAACAATTTCTCTGATGTTTTTCAAACCTTACATGCCCTCCCTGCTTTTATTAAAAGTTCTGGGCTAATATATCTTATCTTATGTTGTTGATGTTTGAGCTTCTGATCAATTCTGATTGAGAAGACCTATGATCAATGTGTCCTTTTTTTTAAACAGATGTGATTTGAAAGAGATTTAGTTGCTCTTTCTGAAAGATCATGCAACCACATAGAGGCTTTCCCAGGGCTTGTCTTTTCCTATGTTATTTATTGAACAGGCATAAATCTTTTAGTGGCTTTTTATCTCTTTCAATCTTTTGTTCCATGCTCCATCCCTTCTCTTTTCACCTTCTTTTACTTGGACTCTGACAACCTTGAAGGGTTTAGTCGAACCAATTGGCCCCAGTACTTTTTCTGTTTTTTAAAGTCTGGTACTTACTATATTGTGAAGGTGCAATGGCCCAGTGATTAGGGCAGCAGACTCGCAGTCATAGGATCGCGGTTTTGATTCCCAGACCGGGCGTTGTGAGTGTCTATTGAGCAAAAACACCTAAAGCTCCACGAGGCTCCGGCAGGGGATGGTGGCAAACCCTGCTGTACTCTTTCACCACAACTTTCTCTCACTCTTACTTCCTGTTTTTGTTGTGCCTGTAATTCAGAGGGTCATCCTTGTCACACTGTGTCACGCTGAATATCCCTGAGAACTATGTTAAGGGTACACGTGTCTGTGGAGTGCTCAGCCACTTGCACGTTAATTTCACGAGCAGGCTGTTCCGTTGATCGGATCAACTGGAACCCTCGACGTCGTAAGCGACGGAGTGCCAACAACAACAATTTACTATATTGATCTCTTTTAGCCAAAATGCTTAGTTATGGGGATGTAAGCAAACTAAAACTAATTGTCAAGTGGTGGGATGACAAACACAAGCACATGAACAACACAAACCAATGATAGGCTTCTACATAGTTACTTTCTATCAAATTTATTCCTAAGGCATTTGTTGGCTGAGGACTGTAGTAGTAGGAGACATATTGCCTTATACATTTATATTATTTTATGAATTCAATAAGTACTTTAATTTTTTTTTTCCATTCATTTCTTTCAGGTCAACTTGAGGGCTCCTAACAGAGAAAAGGTTCGTCAGAGGGTAGAAACTAATATCACAAGGAATATGTTTGATGATGCTCAGAAGGAGATCTTTGATTTCATGCAGCGGGACACCTACCAGCGGTTCTTGAAATCAGACATGTATTTAAGCACTTGCAAGTCATCTAGCTAGTCATTTATTATGATTCATAAACTAACTGAATGCACAAAACTGCTTCTTGTAAACTATTTCTATCCCTACACACACACACACACACACACACACATGTACCACACACACAAAGAAATACCTACTATCTCTACCACGCCTCTGTATTTCATGCACCCCAATTTCTCCCCCCCCCCTCTCTTCTCTCTCTCTATCTCTGGTCCCTTTCTATTGCACCTATCACTGTTGAGCACAGATTATTGCATAACTCTCAGTTCTAAGGTTTCTGTGACTTGTATTTTCCAATATGTTATTATTATTA